>NC_132800.1:25825069-26125069 GCF_048594095.1 Paramormyrops kingsleyae | reverse complement strand
TGCAATATTTAAAAGAATTTACTGACATTGCATTGATCCATCCATCTACCTCCCAACCATTAATTCTCTTTATTCTCTTATAATGTATTATTTCTGCATGTTATTTAAGGGTTTAGGTTATTTTGACTAGGAATACATCCAGGGATAAAAAGCAGATGAGTGCAAAATTAAAAATAATCCATGCATCCATTTCGCATAAGTGCCAATCCCTTGTTTAGGGTTGTGGTCAGTGGGGAGATGTGTCTTCAGAAATGACTCAGAGTTCCAAGAACTCATGACCCTGTATCTCGTAAGCATTCGGTGGCTGGATGGGTGAATGGTTCTAGTTTTTAATGGTTAAAAACAGCCTGAGCCAATCAAAATACAGAGGTGAAATGGCTTTTTTTTATTATGTCCATAACAGTCTTTACTGCCTAAACTAAAGTCTAAATTAATTACAAAATTTTCAGTGAAAACACTGTCTTCCCTCCAAAGCAGGAATTGTGTCGAAATTGGTTCACTTCTTGATACAGTTGTTTCTGCAAAACAAAACATCGTAAACGTATTTCCAGTTGAACACAAACAAAGGGGGGCATGTTTTATTTGTTCAAAAAAAAAAGAAATATATTTATCTTCCCCTCTTCTCTCACTGGTTCAAACAAAATGGATGATTATGTTTATCTGATACAAACATTTATATTGATATGAAACACAAAGACAAGCATGTTATAAACATGCGATAAATAATGTGTCGACCAAACATGCTGGGATGGTGAGCTGAGGATTGCCTCAAGGGTGGCCAACTCGACTTTAACAAACAGTGGGTTCCATTACTGAAAACTCCCTTAGAAATGGGACGTGGGTCTTTGTGATTCCAAACAAACCCACATGACATCTACACTACAGTAAGAAACAGGGTGATTTATTGATTATATGGCAGCTTCAACAAGCCAAGCCCCCGCACGACGGGGTCCCTAAAAAATTTGGAACATCGTATGATTGGTCTGAGTTGGGGGCCCAATATCATGCTTTCATAGGGCCCAAAGTGTCTAATGACCCCCCCCTCAGATCTATAACAATGAATGTAAGTAAATATCATTACGAAATTCACAGGGAGCCTGAAGTCTATACCGGAATGAACAGGACATGGGGGGCTTTTCTGCTAAGATTAAGGTGAGAAAGACAAACTTATTTTGTTGGTCATCCTCTGTTTGGCCCTTGGTGCACTCTGGGATTTCACTAATCAAACCACAGCTCTAAGAAAGGTTTTATTGTGAGGCAGTACTTCAAGGACCTCCTGAATCCCACTGACAAGTCTTCCTTGGAAGAAGTAGAGCTGGAAAACTCGGAAGTGGGCCTATCCATCACTACACTCTTTGGTGGTAAGGTTCTGGAGCTGGATGAGATTTGCCCTGAGTTCCTGAAAGCTCTTGATATTGTTAGGCTTCCTCGGTTGACATGCCTCTTCAACATTGTATGGAGGTTGGGGACAGTGGCTTTGGATTGACAGATTGGGTCCCAATCTTTAAAAAAGGGGACCGGAGGATATGTTCCAATTTCAGGGGGATCACACTCCTCAGCTTCCCTGGGAAGATCTATGTCAAGGTCCTGAAGAGGAAGGTCTGTTGGTTGAACCTCAGATCCAGGAGGAACAACATGGATTCCGTCCTGGCAGAGGAACGGTGTATGTAGTGTTTTCAGTTCTCCCAGGTAGTTAGTTTAATAATTACTGATTCTGATTGGTCAGAGGCTTCACACCTGACTGACAGGTAAAGGCAGGCTGGAAAACCAGCAGTGCTCGGACCTCAAGGACCGTGATTTGAATAACCCTGGTGTATGGGATATGGGGTCTGTTGTTATGGTCATTAGGTCCCTGTATAACTGGAGCGAGATTTTGGTTTTCATTGCCCGCAGAAAGTCAGACTCGTTCCCAGTGGGTAATGGACTCTGCCAGAGCTGCTCTTTTTCACTGATTCTGTTCTGTATTTATGGACAGAATTTCTAGGTGTAACCAAGGGGCAGAAGGGGTTCAAGATTCAAGATTCAAGATTCTTTATTCGTCACATACATAGTTATAACAAGTACAACATGTAGTGTAGATGTAGTGTAGTGGGTGCAGTTTGGTGCCCTCAGGATTATGTCTTTGCTTTTGTAGATGAAGTGGTCCTGTTGGCTCCATCGGGGTGTGACCTGCCTTATGCACTGGGGCAGCTTGCAGCTGAGTGTGAGGCGGCTGTGATAAGGATCAGCACCTCCAAGTCTGAGGCCATGATTCTCTACTGGAAAAGCATGAATTGCCCTCTCATGGTTGGGGATGAGTTACTGCCTTAAGTGGGGGAGTTAAAGAAGTCCTGAGGGAATAGGAGAGCGATACGGGAGTGAGAGATCGACAGGCAGCGTCAGTAGTAATGAGAACACTGTACATTTCTGTTTGGGTAAAGCGAGAGCTGATGGGGGCGGGGGGGGATAGGCTGAATAAGCAAACAAACAAACAAACAAATAAATACCGTAAGTCAGTACATACATAACCATATCTCTATCTAAAGCCTGAATTATTATTCTGCATCAAGCCTACGCCATGACCTGCACAAGTGGTGTATTATGTCATGAGCATTTTTACTTCTGAGTTGGTGTGTTTGTGTCGCTCAGCAATTACACCGTTAAAATGCTAGATGATACATAGTTCTGGATATTGCATGTTTGTCTTCTCACCCTGCAATATATTGGACTGTTGAATCACGCAATTCAAGCAGAAAAAAAACAAACATTTAACAACGGATCCATTTATCGAGTCCTGGTTACATTTGTGCTGCTCCAAACTTCCCATAGATGAATTTGGAACAATGTCACGCCACTACAAAGTCACTTTTTATGCATAGATGAACTGCAGGAGATGAACAGCTATAGATGACTTGCAGAAGATGAACAGCTATAGATGACTTGCAGAAGATGAACAGCTATAGATGACCTGCAGGAGATGAACAGCTATAGATGATCTGCAGAAGATGAACAGCTATAGATGACCTGCAGAAGATGAACAGCTATAGATGACCAGCAGGAGGTGAACAGCTATAGATGACCAGCAGGAGGTGAACAGCTATAGATGACCTGCAGAAGATGAACAGCCATAGATGACCTGCAGAAGATGAACAGCTATAGATGACCCGGCCAACTTCCCATGCAGGACAGCATGCATGCTGTTGCTTGACAAGTGTCTTGCCTGTTCATCCAGTTCAGACAGTGCTGCCAACTGCTTCCAATGGAAAGTAGCTAAAGACTGCTCGAAAAGTCTCTAGATGACGCATGCGTATTTGTGACGTCATCTCATCGTATTTGCATTCTGCCTAGTGTCAGATGGTGTCTGTTTGTTTCTTTCCTACTCCGTGTGCTCACGTACACTGTTTTATAATACAGTATAGTACGGAATTATCAATAAAGCTGTTCTCATTTACATGTATTTCTGTTTCTATTGTCAGCTAAGAATTATCCAAAAAGCCGCAAAATTTGTGTTTATTATTAGCTTTTTTGACGCAGCACTGGCAGTGACCTACAGTGACATGTACAGGAGCAGCTCCAGAAACTCGTTTTCCCACAATCCCCCGCAGCGGTTTCAGTCATAAGCAAAGGGCGATTTGCAATGGCAGGACGCGATCGTGTGGTCAATTTGCTTAGGCAACTCGAGAGAGCTGCGTAAGTTGAATTGCAATAAATCGTTCATTTTTTTTTTTTACAAGTTCCCTGCTCTACTGTAAGATGTAAACTGGAATGGAAAACTTGGCAGTGAAAGGACGGTTACTGGGCAGCGTAGTTACTGCGAGCTGTAAATTTCGATTTGTAGCCTGTTTGTTTTTCTTGCTTTTCCCCCCAGGTGTAGATGTCCTGCTCATTCACAGACATACCATCAAGGTAGGAGTCCTGCACATCATGTCTCTATATACCTTTTCCCAAAACATTTTTTTTTGTTATAATAGTTTTGTTATAATAGTTGAGCTGCATTCGCGCATTTAAGTATTCCTGCAGTTATTGTTACCTGGCTAGACGCTGATTTTAAGTTGTTTTATAGTTTCAGCTCATGGGTCGGGAAGCCGAACCACCGATTATGCTTTTGAGGTACCGCTCCGAAGTGCGCACCGCCTGCTCAGCCCCTATGGAAAAGTACAGGATCCACAACTTTGCTCCGTGTCTTGCAGATGGCGAGCTCAAACATTAGATATGGAGAAGGCGTTACTACAGAAATTGGCATGGTAATGGTTGTCTGTTATATCTGTTTTTAATGCAGTAATTTGAAATAAAGAGCATAATATATTCATGGTTGCCAACTGCCTAGCATCTGACGTGACACTCTTGCTTTCAGGCTCTGAAGCTCATGCAAGAAATCTTACGGCAAATTTATATTATTCCATTATAAAATTTAAAATAGCCGCATCAAGTGAGCTGGGGTAGTTTGCAAAACCTACAGACTATTTACAAGTTAATAAAACTGTCACGTGCATGTAAATGTGTTTGCAGACTGTGACACTGTATATCTTGTTTTGTGCACTAAAATGTCCTTGAAAGAATAATTGTAACAGAAGTTACCCATTTCATAAGAAAGGTTATTTATTTCACTGTTTTATTTACTGTAACTGGGGTGCAGGACTTACGGAATCTGGGAGCGCGGAATGTGTGTCTGATGACGGACAGGACAGTGTCCCGCCTCCCGCCTCTCACAGCGGTGCTGGACTCACTGGCCAAACATGACGTCACTTTCAGGTGCTATGACCGAGTGCGGGTGGAGCCCACGAATTCCAGGTCAGCGCCGCCGCCTCCATCTCTCTCTCACACCCCCGTGTCTGTCAGGCCAAAGCTCTGCGGTCACCCTCCACTCCTGCATGCAGCTTCAGGGACGCCATCGACTTCGCAAAGCGTGGAGACTTCGATGCGTATGTGGCGGTGGGCGGAGGCTCTGTGATTGACACCTGCAAGGCAGCCAATCTGTATGCCTGTCACCCAGAGGCAGACTTCCTGGACTTTGTGAATGCTCCAATCGGCAAGGGGCAGCCGGTAACACAGACCCTTAAGCCCCTAATAGCAGGTAAATCGAGGAAGATGGCTGTCCAGGCAGGGATGGTCATCCAACTGTGTCGGTTGAACTGTTGATGGGGATTTTGGGGACAGCAGGTAGCAATAAATGTTAAGGTCAACAAGTTCTTAGTATCTCTTTAAAGAAGGGACCAAATACAATTTATCACCGTTTTGCTTTTGAAAACATACTTGTTTCTGTGTGTTGCTGTTATAATTTACCATATTGTGAATGATGTCTTATTTGCATAACCTTCTTGTTTTTTTGCCTTTGTGTTTATAGTACCTACGACTGCCGGAACAGGAAGTGAGACCACCGGTGTGGCTATTTTTGACTATGAGCCTTTAAAAGCTAAAACAGGTAAACAGAAAATCCTGAATTTTTTTGGTCGCACATATTAGGGGTTATACGGTTTATGTAAGGTACACTTTCAGCTGGCCTGAAAAGCTGCTTTTGAGTTTCAGTCTGATATCAGAGTCAGGCCTTATTTGGCGCTTTACCATTTCATTTTAACCTGGCTGCCTTTCACTCTCTACCAATATGCCACTATAAGCAAAATGAATATTAATTTTGTTAATATAGGATATATACTGTATCTGTGTATTTGTATTGTGTGTATGTTCAGGCATAGCTAGCCGAGCCCTGAGGCCAACGTTAGGGATGGTAGATCCCCTCCACACGCTGCACATGCCTGAGCGAGTGGCCGCCAACAGTGGGTTTGACGTGCTGTGGTACGTGTTGCCTTAGCCTCCCTGTAGCTAACTTGTGGTAGCTTCCCACATCAGTATTGACGTGCTGTGGTACGTGTTACCTTAGCCTCCCTGTAGCTAACTTGTGGTAGCTTCCCACATCAGTATTGACGTGCTGTGGTACGTGTTGCCTTAGCCTCCCTGTAGCTAACTTGTGGTAGCTTCCCACATCAGTATTGACGTGCTGTGGTACGTGTTGCCTTAGCCTCCCTGTAGCTAACTTGTGGTAGCTTCCCACATCAGTATTGACGTGCTGTGGTACGTGTTACCTTAGCCTCCCTGTAGCTAACTTGTGGTAGCTTCCCACATCAGTATTGACGTGCTGTGGTACGTGTTAACTTAGCCTCCCTGTAGCTAACTTGTGGTAGCTTCCCACATCAGTATTGACGTGCTGTGGTACGTGTTAACTTAGCCTCCCTGTAGCTAACTTGTGGTAGCTTCCCACATCAGTATTGACGTGCTGTGGTACGTGTTACCTTAGCCTTCCTGTAGCTAACTTGTGGTAGCTTCCCACATCAGTATTGACGTGCTGTGGTACGTGTTAACTTAGCCTCCCTGTAGCTAACTTGTGGTAGCTTCCCACATCAGTATTGACGTGCTGTGGTACGTGTTAACTTAGCCTCCCTGTAGCTAACTTGTGGTAGCTTCCCACATCAGTATTGACGTGCTGTGGTACGTGTTACCTTAGCCTTCCTGTAGCTAACTTGTGGTAGCTTCCCACATCAGTATTGACGTGCTGTGGTACGTGTTACCTTAGCCTCCCTGTAGCTAACTTGTGGTAGCTTCCCACATCAGTATTGACGTGCTGTGGTACGTGTTGCCTTAGCCTCCCTGTAGCTAACTTGTGGTAGCTTCCCACATCAGTATTGACGTGCTGTGGTACGTGTTACCTTAGCCTTCCTGTAGCTAACTTGTGGTAGCTTCCCACATCAGTATTGACGTGCTGTGGTACGTGTTAACTTAGCCTCCCTGTAGCTAACTTGTGGTAGCTTCCCACATCAGTATTGACGTGCTGTGGTACGTGTTAACTTAGCCTCCCTGTAGCTAACTTGTGGTAGCTTCCCACATCAGTATTGACGTGCTGTGGTACGTGTTACCTTAGCCTTCCTGTAGCTAACTTGTGGTAGCTTCCCACATCAGTATTGACGTGCTGTGGTACGTGTTAACTTAGCCTCCCTGTAGCTAACTTGTGGTAGCTTCCCACATCAGTATTGACGTGCTGTGGTACGTGTTAACTTAGCCTCCCTGTAGCTAACTTGTGGTAGCTTCCCACATCAGTATTGACGTGCTGTGGTACGTGTTACCTTAGCCTTCCTGTAGCTAACTTGTGGTAGCTTCCCACATCAGTATTGACGTGCTGTGGTACGTGTTACCTTAGCCTCCCTGTAGCTAACTTGTGGTAGCTTCCCACATCAGTATTGACGTGCTGTGGTACGTGTTGCCTTAGCCTCCCTGTAGCTAACTTGTGGTAGCTTCCCACATCAGTATTGACGTGCTGTGGTACGTGTTAACTTAGCCTCCCTGTAGCTAACTTGTGGTAGCTTCCCACATCAGTATTGACGTGCTGTGGTACGTGTTACCTTAGCCTCCCTGTAGCTAACTTGTGGTAGCTTCCCACATCAGTATTGACGTGCTGTGGTAAGTGTTACCTTAGCCTTCCTGTAGCTAACTTGTGGTAGCTTCCCACATCAGTATCTCTTTTCTCTCCTTCACCCTTCAGCTTTATGAATTTCATGTAGATGTATGCAGCTTGCAGGTATCATCTACATCAGTAGTTCTCAACCTTTTTTACCATCCCAGCTCAGTCGCGACCCTATATCAGGTATAGGTCTGAATTAACGCTATGATCAAGCGTGCAGCGGACTCTGCAATTTACGCCAATTAACGCACAAATCTGATTGGATGTGCCAGTGAATTTTAAATTAAGCATCTGTGATTTGCCTTCTTGGATTGGTTGAGTGTTTACTAGTTTTGCACTAAACATTTGCAGACTTGAGACCCGTTTATATAGGTTAATTCTTGGATTGGGGCTGGGAAATCTGATCGTTTTAAAATACTTACATTTCCAATTCTCCCTCACGACCCTTTCAGAACTTGCCACCACCCAAATTTGGGTCGCGACCCATGGGCTGAGAATCGCTGATCATGGGTAGGCAACCCTGATCCCGGAGTCCTCATATCAGCGGGTTTTCTATCCTACCTGACGAGTTACTGTGTGCCTGAAATTAGGTGTGGTTCATCGTCGACCTGGTAGAATAGAAAACCTTCCGGATACTGGAACTCAGAGATCAGGGTTGCTGACCCCAATCTACATACGTAGCTAATGCACAAACTTGAGTTGAAAATTTTAACTACAGAAACACAGTATGTCTTTCTGCAGAGAGGGAGCACTTAGTTTTCTCTATAAGTAGTAGCCTGTCTGAATGGGGGGACCCAGCTGACGTTGTACCCTCTTCCTCAGCCATGCCCTGGAGTCCTACACCGCGCTTCCCTACAGCCAGCGTCAGCCCTGTCCTACCAACCCCATCAACCGGCCCGCCTACCAGGGCAGCAACCCAATCAGTGATGTGTGGTCCCGTCACGCCCTGCACGTAGTAGCTAAGTACATGAAGCGGTAGGTCCTGCGTCTGTCCTGCAGCCCTGTTAATGCTTAATATGCCAGCCGTTTATCTGACTGCTGATTGGGTGGAGTAAGGTCAGCTGACTGACGTGTCACAGTTCCTGACCTCTGGCCCCTCTGATGTCTTGCACGCTTCCCTAGAGCCGTGAGAGACCCTGGGGACGTGGAGGCGAGGTCCAGCATGCACCTCGCCAGTGTGTTTGCCGGGATTGGATTTGGAAACGCCGGCGTTCATTTGTGGTAAATCAGTACACTCTGTCCTCAACTTAAACTCCCCATCATAATAAGCTAATCAGTAACACCATGTTCTCTGTCATCTAGCCATGGAATGTCCTACCCCATCGCAGGCAATGTGAAAATCTTCAGAGCAAAGGATTATGATGTCGATCACCCTATAGTGGTATGACTTCCTGATTTTCTCTTTTTCTGCTATTTGTTTTTCTCTTTCTGCTATTCTTGGGATGTGACAGCATACCAGTAATGGCGGAACATATTCAGAATACAAAGATAAAGTCCAAAAGGCACTATTTAAAAGTGTTAAAGCAAACATTTTTTATTTTTTATTTTTTTTAATCATCAAGTGCACACTTTTCCCTTTGCCCAGCTGAGGGCAGTAATGAGTCCTAGATCAGCACAACAGCCATGACTGACTGTGTCACTTTCCTGTCGTGGAAATACAAACACCGGTGTTTAGCGACAACTTAAATAAACCGAATGTCGCTGAGAACTGAGCAAGAAGGCGACGCGCCGTACGATGTGACCGTTAAAATGAAAGAAGACGGAACCCGATAATGCCATTTACATTTCGTTCTTTATTCTATTAAAAAAAGGGAAAAAAGAGGGGAAAAGGAGAAAAAAAGGAAAGAGAAAGAAGAAGAAAAAATCTTCCATGTCCAGCTTAAAAAAATCTTATAAAATACGTTTGCTGTAATAATTGTAGCACCAGCAACTGCGACTGCAGACAACAAAAAAAACATTCTCCTTACCCACCCCCACTAACCGCTACACCAGTTAAGTGACTATATTGTGATTTTCGACCAGCTACTCCTGTGGCAATTACCGTATATCACCAAAAATAAGTGACACATACTAAAGACAATACAATTGAAACACACATCACTTTTTCAAGTAGTTACTATGAAATGCCAGTTGTGCCTGCCGATTGTAAAAACTCCATCTGCACTGTAAGATTCCAGTTCTAATTTAATAACGCCTCTCAATGAAAGCAGCATTTTCAAGTTGAAACTGAAGCTAGCTAGCGATGCGTGCGGTCCGTTCACGAGCGACCCGAACTCGTCCTGTACTTTAATTCAAGCCGACTGCAACTTGAACCACGAATATTAATAAAGATAAAATGACGCCGGACCTGCTTTTTCCGGAATGTTGTGGGTAAACAGGACAGAATGCCCTCTGTTGTCACACAAAACAGCTTAGCCTACCTGAGCTCTCACGACATCCTTTGGTCAAACAAATGCAGAATTTTAAAAATGTTTATCTAAATCCATTCTTAAAGTATGCTGAATACATTACTAGTGTTGCTGACTTTGTTCAGCTGGCTGGCGTGAGATTTTCAATTTGCGATAAGTCTGCACGCTCATTTTTCATGTATGTAACAGTTTAATTACCTTGTAAATCGTCTGTGGGGTTTGGAAACTACCCCAATGCTTCTGATGTAGCTAATTTTAGGTTTATAACGTAATATAAATTTGCTGTAAGATTTCTTGCGTGACCGCGAGAGTTACGCCAGATGCGTGAATTGGCAGCCCTGAGTTACTTTTAATGTACTGTGACAGAATACATTATCGAATACATTTAGGGCGCTGTATTCACCCATCACTCCTTTTTCCAAAGTATATTGCCCAACTGTGTCTTTACATTACCACCAGGGGGCAGTCTCACATAGGTTAATTTGTCCCGTTGTCTTGTCTCATGCTACTCCCTCAGCCCCACGGCCTTTCGGTTGTGTTGACTTCCCCTGCGGTCTTTGCCTTCACTGGACCCATGTGTCCAGAGCGCCACCTTGAGGCGGCACAGATATTAGGTGAGATTTGAAAAACGGTGAGCCGGAAGCAGAACTCCTTTGGGGAAAAAGCAGAGTGTGACCTGGCATCTTCGTAGGGGCTGACGTGCGGCGTGTCAAGCGGAAGGATGCGGGATCGGTGCTGGCAGATACCCTGAGGGACATCCTGCAGGACCTGCAGGTGGAGGACGGCCTGGGGGCCATTGGCTACACCCAAGCTGATATCCCTGCGCTTGTGAAGGGCACCATACCACAGGTGGGGGGGGCTGTCTGAGTCCACTGCAGTGGCATGCAGTAAGGGAAATGTTTCTAAGGTCTGACTGAGGTCACACACATCTGTGTCTGAGAGGGTCGCATCATTGCAGGAGAGGGTCACCAAACTAGCTCCCCGGACTCACACAGAAGACGACCTGGCCCAGCTGTTCGAGGCCTCGCTGAAGCTCTACTGAGAACAAGCCGTCTTCTCCCTCGCCGTCTTCTCCCTCGCCGTCTTCTTTACTGTGGTGTTCTCACCAAGACCGTAACTTGTTGTGCTCTCGCTGTTGCTCATCACCTTAAGTACATCGTATTCCGATCACAAGTCCGTAACATGAGCGGCGATGCTGGTAGTGCACGTTGTGTTTACGTTGCTATGGGGATTTGGCTGAGGACGTGTGACGTGTTTATTTTTGAACATCGCCCTTGTCTCAGATGTTTTGCCAGTTCTCGTTATTAAAAACTTCTTTCCCGCTGTGAGCTTCCTGCAGATTCCTTCATTCTTCTGGATTTAATGGAGGATATTTTTTTAAGGGTTAAAGTAGGGAGAGAAGTAACATGTGTCCTGCATTATGGGCTGTAAGCAGACCTGGGTTGCTGAATGTGCACCCTGAAAGGTCACAGGCCTCACCAGAGCCTCTCCTTTTCCAGCCACGAACATCTCTGTCCTTCACAGCAAAGAAGTACAACTACATGTGTAATTTCTAAATTTCAAGACCTTTTTTTGTTCAAGTTATTTTATTAAACTTCAATAAATGCGCATTGTTCATAGGGGAGACTGATTCAGGCATCTTTCCTCTATCTGATTATGGAGGGACCTTGGCTTTACTTTAAAAATATGAAATATCTTTAAATTCAACCATCTTTTTAATACAGACGCTGCTGGAGAAGTTCCACAGAGGTTTATTGCAATCTAAAAATAAAGCAGGAACTTTGTTCTGGGTTCCAGTACAGATCAGTCATGTAAAGAGGGGCTTAGGCTGTTCACCTTACTGCCTTTAAACAGCTTCGCTTTCAGTCATTTGGACGCTGCGAAAGATGGCTGACTGCTGGCAAGCTGTGATTCTCTGGACCTGATTTTTGGAGTCCCCTGCACCTGATGGATCTGCCTCTTAGGCATTGAGCTTTCGCTGAGATACATTCAATCTCCTGCCAGCTACATGCTACATACACAGTTATGGGTACTTTTGGTTGAATAAAAGGCTAAATGTTTTGCCTTTCATTGGTTTGTGTGACTCAGTATCTCTGTTGCGAGGATATTTTGACTGCGTGTAGATGTGCGCTTTAGTGTGTTGGCTCTGGTGTGCCATGCTGACAGTATGTCAGGTCTGTGGCTTTGATATGCTTTTTTCAAAACAGATTTGAGTGCAAATGTTCCAAAGTAGGAAAATGAAATGAAATGGATTACGAGAGAGACATGACCCACAGAAGATTACTGGCACATGCGGTACTTAAGCAGCTTGTGTGTTCTTGGAATTAAAGATGCCAGGTATATTTAAGGTAGCGCACGTGTGTGTGTGTGTGTGTGTGTGTGTACATATTTAAAGCACTCGGTCTACACTCACTGGATCTTTGTGACAGAACCTCCCAGAATGCAATAGATCTGAGCACCTCAAAGTCGTCACCACTGTTTGCTCCCACAAAGAGAATCCGGTTTACACATGGCACATAGAAACATCTCCCTGTCATCTCAAATAAGACCTTTAGAGTGAAGAACAGGAGAACCCATGATGTCACTGGCCATCCAGTCACACTGCAGTGTTTTCTGATTGCAGTGCACTGAGCCAGGACCCGACGAACATGTGGCAAAACAGAGATGGTAGGTGGAAGGTAGCCGCTACAGCCTGTCTAGCTCAGTGTTTCCGAATCCGGTCCCCGGGGATCTCCAGTCCATGTTTTTTCACCTTCCAGCTCCCAGCACACCTGTAGCAGGTGTTTAGTGTTCTTGATTGGCTGAGAGCTGGGGGAGGAGCAAAAATGTGGACTGTCTGGGGTCCCCGAGGACCGGGTTGGGAAGCACTGGCCTAATTTGTCAGTCCTGCCCTTGTGCTTGGGGAACATGGACTGCGGGCTCCTGGAATCTGATCCATTTAATTCAGACATAACTATATATGTGACATGATTTAACTGAGTGTACAGTACCTGTCTCTCCTTACTAAAATGTGACTGGTTAATATTAGTTTTTGTTAAAAGCAACTGTGATTTGCATCAAAACTCAATATAAAAAAAGAGTTAACACTTCATTTATCAATTTTGAACTTGGCATATAGAATTTCTTGGCAAGCAAAACTATTTTGAAAGTCAAACTAATTCAAAT
Source organism: Paramormyrops kingsleyae (assembly GCF_048594095.1). Classification (NCBI taxonomy): domain Eukaryota; kingdom Metazoa; phylum Chordata; class Actinopteri; order Osteoglossiformes; family Mormyridae; genus Paramormyrops; species Paramormyrops kingsleyae. Next base: position 26,112,067 of record NC_132800.1, on the reverse strand, counting down.
TGGAAAGACTGGTAAGAAATGGTCGAATGGCACAGATTACTGCGTGTTTTATTTCGTGGTGCTGCATAATGGAGCGGCCGATCTGGTGTCTATTAAGGTAGCATAAGACGTGAATGAGTCACGGAGGTGTAGAATCAAGCTGCTTTGGTCACTGTGGTAATGATTGCGTGATTGCGAAGGTGTTACCGAGCGGCACGATGATCCCAAAGTGTATCTGCATCTTGTTCAAGGTATTTGCAGCATTTAGAAACGCTTCTGTCATGTTTCAGATTGCCTATATAAATATAACCACCAGAATAGTTTTGCACGCGCGTGAAACTATTACTTACATACGCTTTGGATAAAACGGTCTACTAAGCTGTAATATAAATAACTGCAACAAATTCCTTCGCCCTGTAGATGGTGGTAGTAGCCAACTACAGACCACACTGGCCGGTTGGAGCGGTGTCAAGGAGAGGTGGTCCGTGTCCTGATGAAAACCAGGCGAGCTGGTGGTGCGGGCGGGCGGGGGTCGCATTTCCCTGCAGCCTGTGTCATGCGCCCGTGCCAGGACTGGGTCTCATATAAAGCCCCGTTAGAATGGCGGAGCCCTATAAACGGAGATGACAGCGCAAAGCCATCCAGGTTCAGTCCATTATAATCCCTCCAACTGGTCCACAACGTGTCCACGGCTGGTATAGTTATAGTTATTATTTTATTGTCAGGGTATTAGATCACCGTTTTAAGACGGTGCGTTCAGGGGTGCTGGCACATATTATTATTATTATATTATTTGGTAGGATAATGAAGCAGTAAGGGGTGCAAGTCCTGCACAGAGTTTGGGGCACGCTGGGATGTTGTTGATGCCAGTCCCAGGTGAGTGGACAAAACGTCAGCGACAGGCTGAAATAATTGTGACTGAAAATCAGGTCCCAGTAGAAGCTCTGTTACAGTATTCTTAGTGAAGGTACACACGAAGTACCTTTGGATTAATTAGCTAATCCACTAAATAGTTGATCAGCATCGATCCCCAGCCTATGACATCACGCGATGCCCCAGCCTTAAGTGCGCAGCCCCCCTCATTGGCCGGGACGAGGCTTTCTCTACAGTGCCCTCATTCACATTTGCCAGCTGGGGCAAATCACTGCATATCTGTCCCGATTCAACTCCTCCTTGATGACCCAGTGGATACATACCCAGGTGCCTGGGGCAGGGAGTCGGGGGGGGGGGGGTCTCTTCATTCAGCTGAAAACGAGGCATTCGAGTCCGTCTGACAAGGCTGTCGCCAGCCAATGAACAGTAGGGGGTGGGACGCAGAGAAATGGGCGGCTACCAACTGTGATCCAGGGGGCTGATTGGTTGAACAGTGTTGTCAGTTACTCACTAGGTACGGTCAATTAGTAATCCTGCCTACATCACCAGCAGTACTGTAATTAGATTAAGAAAGATAAGAAAGATCGTCAAATCTTAGAATCTGCTTGTGAGAAGATCTGGATTAAATTGTTTTAATGATAAATGTTCATTATCTCACGGTGTATATATTTACATTTGTATTATAAGTCCTTTTTAATGTTTATGTTTAAAGATACATCGTCAAATGTGCATTTTCTATGGAAATATAATTTATACTACATCCCATTAAAATCAATTTCGTTAAGAATTCCATGCATCCTTTTCGAAGTACGGGGGGAATTATAATGCTAGAGAAATGATACAAAATGCAATGACAATAGTGCAGACTGGAGATCTACATCGTGCAAAAATTAGCAGTCAGCACAAATTTAGAGAATGATCCGAGGAGACCGTCTTGGTTATTCATTTGCAGACATTGGTACATTCTTGTGACTGGTGTGTCTGACGTCTTTCTACAATATGCTCATCAGGACAGTGTTTTTCTTTTATCATTGACGTCCGGAGATAAAAATCACTCGCATACATGTATGCACATGAAAGCAAGTGAAGAACCTAATGTCACAAAAGGAAGTAACCGGTTCTCTATTATTAGAATGACTGAATTGCAATAGGGCACGTAGATGCTTTCATATCAAATCTACAAGCCCCTGGAAATCAGTTCCCCTCTTAAGAATATACAATGTATGTAAGTTCCAGGTGGCAAAATATTAATCTGTGAAATTCACACACTTTGACAATGAGTGGCTCAGTGGGCAGCACTGCGTGAAACGTAGCCTATTAAGCGAAGGAACATATTCAAGCAGACCACCACAGTGGCATTTGTGCGTTCAGCAAGGCTTAACTTATCCTCTTTCAGTGCATTTCCGCAAAATAAAATGCTACCACGGTCCTCAAATCTTCGCTGCGTAATTTTATTGAATGACCACTGTCAGGCACGGAGCATAAACACAAACGCTGATTTCAAGATGCTTTCTGTTGACGGTATGCTGCATTTCTATCCTCTCCCACGTGTGCGGAAACGTGCGCCATTCGCTGTCCCGGTGACCGCCTGAGAATGCGCCCGATGGCCACTAGGGGACGCCGTCACGCCGTTTTTGGGGCCTTTCCCTGAAGTCGCGTGACTAATTGCACCGGAACGCGCAGAATAAACTTTTTCGGCGTTTCCTGCCTTGCGTGGAATTTGTCAGTATGTCTAATGGGATATATGGTGTCGGCTGTCAGAGGAGACCACCGATCGTGCGTGCTCGACTTTAGCTGAACTAATATATCTCTCTAATATCGATTTTTGCCAAGTGCAGTTCATCGGTTTCAGAAGCCTACCAAAGTGAAAAATGTAAGTTGAGTTCGAGCTTCTTTGTCAGTTTGCGGCGGCAAGTAGTAAATCGGATGTGTGATTCTGGCTTTTTTCCATATCTGCACTGAAATATATTTTTGCATAGTTGGTTGTTGAAAGTGTTGCTGACGCTGAAAAGTATTCAGCATAAATCAGTAACTTTGTCTCTTCATGCCAACACCTAAGATAATACAGTACCAGTCTTACAAAGAATGACTGAACTTTAATCATAATTGGTAATAAAGGAGTTTTGTTGCGAAATGTCGCTCGTATCGTTTGTTAACCTGCCATTTGTCCCCGAGCTGTAGTTTATTGTCTCATGTATTTTATTATATCTGAAAGTTTCTTTTGGTTCCTGAACAAATCTAGTTTAACTTATGGTTATTTTTTATTTGTATCTTTTAATTTCAGACCAACTGACGACTTGCGCAGAGCTGACTGCAAAGCTAGCAGTGTGTCGCTTTACAGGCGCGCTTGTAATTATGTCTTTGCACATTTTTTATTTAGCGTTTAACATATGGTTCCTCTCAGCAGAAAACAAGGCTTAACATTGGTCATGAACTAAACCAGTTTGAAAATTTGTTTGCTTGAACTGGCTGAATAGCCGATGAATGCCACTCTTGTTCATCCGTTCGTCTGTTTTCCCTTTACTGTAATATTCAACAATGTCATCACTGTCTGTGCCATGGAAGGGGGGGGGGGCAGCGACGGTGTTTGTTTTTTCCTTTTTAAAAAAAATCAGATTGTATCAATTTCATGAAACCTATTAAATGAAAAGATCGTGTTATTTTTTTTTGCTAATTCTGGATTCTTAATTATTTGTATTGTCCGCGTTATTTTTTTGAACTACAGATAAATGCGAGGACTGAGAACTTATGTATAGTTATTGCTTAGTTATAGTTTTTGTACAGCATGTTGTGATGACCTTGACATCTCAGCGAGTTCTGACTGACCCATGTTCTTGGAAGAGTCTTACTCGGGCTTTTGGGCAGGCTGGGACAAGACTGCACAAGACTCTGCTTGATTTTTAATTGTGTCTTATTCGCACACTGGCAGAGCAGGAAGTTCCACTCCAGTGTCTTTCCAGTTGTTGTGAAATGGCTCTCGGTGAAGGTTTCAGGTTGTGCCTGGTGGGGATGTCAGTCTCGTGCCCTGAGAAGAGGCAGGTGTATCTGCACTTGTTAACAGGAGGTTGTGGGTTCAAGTCCTTGAGCAAGGCCTGTCTCATGAATCCATTAATTTGTTAATGACCACGTACTCGGTCCAGCTCATGGTTATTCAGAGTTTCCTCAGGACGGTGTGGTACACTGGACAGGAACATGCACATGCACATGCACAACAATTCAGTGCCATCAGCACTATGTTTTGGGTTTGTGGTTGGAAACTGGAATTCAAACAACCTCCATGAAGAAGTTGCCTGCAACTCTAGACATAAACAAATATAATGTGTCTCAAAGCCGGTTCTGTAGCTCTTGGATTAAATTTTGTATCCTATTGGCCCCCAGAATTTTTTATACAATTACCTCAATACAGAAATGAAGAGCAGATTTTCTGCAAAAACCAGCTGGACTGTCACGGGACGCTACTTGTAATTTTGTTGGTTTCTGTCTTCCTAGGCACGAAAGAATCGGCCTTCTGGCAAATGTGGGACCAGCTGGGACTGGGATCTGAGGAGGTGCCTGCGCGCAGGTAGGAGCCTGACTTACTGCCGGACTCATGGAGGGACAGACGGCCTGGCCTGACGTCAGCATCCCCTGCCACAATGAGCAGAGGGACAAGAAGAAGCGCTACACTGTGAGTAACCTGGACGGGAGGGTTCAGTCTGAGTACTCAGAGTACACCGAGTACTACGCCAAAGCTGAATCAGAACAGTAACTTGTACAGTAACTGTTTGGCTTTAGGTGTGTTTAGGTGTATTATTATAGTGTATATGCCAGTCAGAGACCTAGGAAGGTTTCACCACCAGTGTCCCCCCTGGGGGGGGGGGGGGGGGGGGGGCGGTAGTGCCAACAGTTTGCTAAGTCAGCACTCGGTCAGGAGATGGTGTCCTCGACGGCTGCCTGTGTCACCGAATGGTCCGAGTAGTACTGCAGACAGTGACCGCGAAGTATTCTTTATGAACTTATCTCATTGCACTGATTCTGTAATATTACTCTTCTACATACTCACACTTAGTAAGCGATGTGCATCAAAGCCTTGTATAACTTGCACGGAAGAGTTAAAGCCTGTCTTGCTAATTTGTCCTCAAAACTCAACTTTGTCCTGATTTATTTTTTTTCCTAGGTCTACAAAGTGATGGTCAGAGTAGGACGGAGGGAATGGTTTGTGTTCAGGAGATACACAGAATTTGACAAACTTTATAACACGGTAGGTAATGGAATGTCTTCACTGATGCTTATCCAGACATCGCCCCCCCCCCCCCCCCAGACATCGCCCCCCAGTAGCTTATACAACGAAAGACTTACCTTGTTATAGGTTGCCTGGTTTCACCAGGAATTTAGACAGAAACCCTCCATCTCTTAGATGACCATACATAAGCTGATGCTTTGTGGGCTCCTTGAAGCTAAAGTCTGTTAACAGTGTGCAAACTCAAGTTCCTTTGACTGCGCTCTCAGATTCCACTCAAGAATATGGGAGCCTAATACTGGCCAGTAATCTGCAGACAGATCTCCACAGCACACGTGATTTCACTGATATCGCAAACCTTCTCTCCGGAGTATTCGCTTGACATATATCACATTTAATCTCCCTTTTCATACTGATCTCAGTTCAGATACTTCAGGACAGACACTTGGGTAATGAGATGAGACACCCCGACTGTCTCCCCGAGGCTCTGAGAGGCTGAGCTCCCCCCCACACCCTGCACTCTCTCTTTACAGTTACGGAAGCAGTTTCCCGCACTAAACCTGAGGATCCCGGCCAAGAGGATATTTGGGGACAATTTTGATCCTGGTATGTATTCCTGGGCAAATTCACACCCAAAGTGCGTCGCAAACAAATATTATGTAATAATCAGGACCAGTACGGTGGTGAAGCAGGAGACACTGAGAATGACCAGAAACCAGCCAGGTAGAGGGCAGAAAAAACTTTCTAGTGCCAGAGACGACCGTCAACTTATCCAACAGTTTCTCATAAATCGGAGGATGACCTCAAGTGACCTTTAATAAGAATGGGAAGCATTAAGTGGTGTGAAGTGCAGTGCTAGTTCGTAACAGGATCCTACAAGCAAGACTGGAGTCCCATAAAGTGAGGAAGAAGCCCTTCATTAATGAGAAACGGAGAAGAGCCAGGCTGGAGTCTGCAGAAAATAAAAAATAGAACTTACAGTTGCACACCCATAAATTGAGAAATTTTGCTGTGGTCTCTTAAATTTTTCCAGAGCTGTTCATTTATTATTATTATTATTATTATTATTATTATTAGATTGCATCTGTTCAGTAATTTTACATCCAAAATAGTTTCTTGTCTGTTGTTAATGTATTTTAATCATATGATATAAGTGTGTGTGGTAGCCTGTTTAATCCAGATGTAAGGGACTAGATGTATTGGTGCCGATGTCCTTCGACAGAGTTTATAAAGCAGAGGAGGAATGGACTCCATGAATTCATTCAGAGCATCGTCTCTCACCCTCAACTTTGTATCCAGTAAGTATCTTGAAGACCCTAAAGCTGTCACTCGCACGACATGCCGTGTAAACAGTCCACTAAATTGACAAGGAGCACTGTGTACAAGCCCTTAATTAAACCGGCACTCCAAACAAACATTACTTGCCGTAATTATACTGTAATACTGTAGTGGGTAGAATTTTGCGTCATTTGGTCATGTGACCCATCCTGGGAGCTCGGGTGTTGTTCTCTGGTGTGACGGTTAACCTCCTGTTTCAAGCCCGGAAGTCAGAGCCTTCCTCCAGATGGATAAACCCAAAAACTTCTCCGATGGCTCTGAGGATGATGATGATAAGGTACGGTATGCTGACCTTCAGGTGGTTCTCTCAAGCCTCGGAGGTGTCACACTGAGCTGGGCTGTCATGTGTCTTACAGAATAGCTCCCCCAGAGACGTCAATCTGGGTCCCTCCGCCAATCCTCAGTGAGTTCATCCCTCTTACCCCCTTTTTTGCCAATATGGACAGGAATTGGGGGTCTAGACTAGTGACTGGCTGTTGTATCCATTGTCGCAAATGTATCAATTTTACTACCCTTCATATTGTGAATAGGAGGAGAAAGTAACTGCAGAAGCATCTCCCCTGTTTTTTTTTTTTTACTGATGGCATATGAAGAATTACTGGGAAAGTATCTTACATTTTATTCCGGGTTTTTCCACTTCTGAGTAAAGAAAAATGTAATTATTTGTTCTGAACTTTATAGCGCCAAACCGACAGACTTTGACTTTCTGACAGTCATTGGGAAGGGCAGTTTTGGCAAGGTACGTCCTCAGGGAAGCTCTCCATGCGGTGGCCTCCACTCTACATGCGTGTGCTCAGGGCTGCTGCTCTGTGCGATGGATGGATGGATGGATGAATGGAGGGAAGGAGGGAAGGGGGTCCCAGAGGAAACTTTGACCTGTAACGTACCTGCATTTCAGTTTTGTTAGTTGATCGGTTGCCTGTTTCAGAAGATGTTTGGGTTGGTGTTCAGCTTTGTTGTCCTTTTGGAGCCAGCCGTCATGATCTTCTTGATGTTCTCCCAATACTTAGGTTCTCCTTGCCAAGCGGAAGCTGGACGGGAGGTATTACGCCGTCAAAGTCCTGCAGAAACGAATCATAGTGAACAGGAGGGAGGTGAGGGTCAGGTGTTCGGTGATGTTTGATGGCGTTGGTGTACGTTCTGCTTTCCTGGTGTCTCACACCTTCCCCACGTTCTCCGGCATTATGTCCCAGCAAAAGCACATCATGGCCGAGCGGAACGTGCTTCTGAAGAGCCTCCAGCACCCCTTCCTGGTCAGTCTGCACTATTCCTTCCAGACCACAGACAAGCTCTATTTCGTTTTGGACTTCGTCAATGGTGGAGAGGTGAACCCTGTCTTTTAGCTGGCTGACTGCCCAAAATCATCTACTTGTATGGAACAACGTATATAAATACTAAGCAAAATCTGTGAGCACAATTTCCATAGTGACTTTGCCATCTGGCATCTTAGTAGACGCCTAAAAATGATAGAAGCTGAGGTATTATTATTATTATGTTTATTATATTAGTACATTTATACTGGTATTAATTTTGTCATTCTAGCTGTTCTTTCACCTCCAAAGAGAGCGGACTTTCCCAGAACCTCGAGCCAGGTTCTATGTAGCGGAAATGGGATGCGCTCTGGGCTACTTGCATTCACTGAATATTGTTTACAGGTAGGTGACATTATTTGAATGTCCCTTGTGGTATCTAAGAGCCTCTGGGTTCCCGTGTCCCAGTCACCCCTTCGGAGTCTGAAGGGCAGTCAGTGAGGCCGATGTTTCCTGGTCTGCAAAGTGAATTGGACAGTGGATGGCGGCTCGCCAATGTCATCAGACGCAAAATAAGTGCTTTCATAAAGTCGCGGGGGCATCTGATTCGTTATAAGGCACCATTTGACAGAGCAATATGTTCCTAATTTAGCTTTGATGGTTGCTTTAATGTTTTCTAAAATGCCTTTCTCGAGTTCAAAGTATTATGTTTGGTGAAGAGAACATCCCGCTCGTGTTAAGGAAATACAGATTATAAGATTCCAAATAAAAAATATGAAAACATATTGTGAAATGTTTGCATACAACTGCCAATCTGTTCCATTGTTTATAGGGATTTGAAACCAGAAAATCTTCTCCTGGACTTTGAAGTAAGTGAAGTGTGCTTGTCTTTTGTCTGGAGAGAGTGGCTTTGAATTAACGTGTGAAAAATAGTTATCAATGTCTTCTGTATTTAACATTTTTCGCTTGTGCAAATGTTTGTATAATTTATACACGTTAGACGTAAGTTTAAACCGGATGCGGAAAAAGCGTATAAGGTCTTATGGCTTTTGCTGTTTCTAACATTAGGTTAATATATTTTTTGCTTTGTGACTTACAAGTCATGGCAAGATGATGGTGATAGAACTGTGTGCTTGAATAGAAAGTATGTCCTTTTACTTGAATTCTGCAGCAGTATTAATGATATTTTATAAAAACGGTATGATTATGGTGTAATCGGGGACGACGATACCGTCGGAGGGATACAGCTAACCTCGAATTCTAACAAGGATCACGCCCTGATGAACGTGACGAGAATAAGCACACGACACGAGCTCCCGGCCAGCATTCCTGAGCGACAAAGACTCCTTTAAACCCGCGGATAATGAGCGCTCTGTGCCTGAAATGTCTCTGTGTTGCTGTTTTTCAAAGGGGCACGTTGTGTTGACTGACTTTGGACTGTGCAAAGAGGGCATTTCCCGCGATGAGACCACAAACACTTTCTGTGGCACCCCGGAGGTGAGAGATCGGTCCGGAATCATCGATAAATCGGGGGGGGGGGAGTTTCGCTTGAGGGCTGCTGATTTCCCCACCATGGAATCCAGTTTGCTGCAGGAGTCCAGTAGGGAGGCAGGGCTGTGAAAGGGCATCGTGAGGATGTTTCTCACCGCCTGCCCTCTGCAGCTGTTCAGTCAGAATGATGTCCGTGTTTTTGAAGCTAGTGCATGTTCATGTGTGTGAATCCCCCCCCCTACAGTACCTGGCCCCTGAGGTGCTGAAGAAACAGCCCTATGACAGCACAGTGGACTGGTGGTGTCTGGGCTCTGTACTCTACGAGATGCTTTATGGCCTGGTGAGCAATAACCCCCCCCCCCCACCCAAATGTTTACCCATTAAGATGAGTGTCCTCTATTGTCAGAGTTGCTTGCATGAAACAAAGGGTGAAAACATCTTAATGTGTGAAACTTTTATGGAACTATTTCAGGTTTAAGTGCCGAGACAAGCCAATACTGTTATCCACATTCAGTCAAAATGTCATTCTGTGTAGCACAATTTTACAGCCAGGCTATTGCTATTGAACATTTTGTTCAGAGTTAATATTTTCAGTTGAATGATCATAATTTTAATTTGCAGCCTAGGGTAGGGGCCCCTTTGGAGAGAAGTAAATGCTAGTGTTAATAAACTGTGTGTGTGTGCGCACGGTGTGTGTGTGTGTGTGTGTGAGAAGCCCCCCTTCTACAGCAGGGACACCCAGGAGATGTATGAGAACATCCTTCATAAGCCAGTTCCTGTCCACCAGGGGGCGTCTTCCAATGCTTCATCAATCCTGCAGGGACTGCTGGAGAAGGACTGCAGGCTTAGGCTGGGTGCTGCTGGGGACTTTGTGAGTAAGGTTCAGTGTAGAGAGGCACAGAGAGCCGGTGGGAGGCCGTGCTGCCACTCTGTCACTGTGTGTGCGCTAGTGATGCCCAAATGAAGCTTCATGAACCATTTGCCGTATTTTCTAACATCACTAGATGGTGCTCTCTGTTCAAAAAAAGGCTCAAAGCATGGCCCAACACAAATCAAGAGACCATCTAGTGGTGGCAGAAAATACAGCAAATGGTTCATGAAACTTCATTTAGCTGTCAGTAGTGTGCACTACTAGTGTGTCCTTCCTCTGTGTCATGTGGACCTGAAGGAAACCCACCTGATTTCAGTGCACGAGTGCTGCATTCTCAGTCCTCTGGGTTAATAACAGCCGGAACCCAAATTGATCATTTTCTTTATATGTCTATTTTGTTGTATGTTTATGAGGATTTTCTTTGTTTTAGAATGAGATTCAGAAACACCCCTTCTTTTCTTCAATAAGTTGGGAGGACCTGGAGCAGAAAAAAATTCCACCACCGTTCAAACCCAACGTGGTACGTAGTAGTAGTAGTATTGATTAAAGGTTGATTTTTGACTAAAGCTTGTTGCAGATAAACTTTTGTTTACCATCAAATTTATCTTTTCAAAAATTAATGGTGGAGTGTCTATCTAGTCCGTGAGAGTAATTTTTGATATAAACTTTTGATATGTTTATCGAGCTAACTCTGACTTTACCTTCCAGAACTCTCCGTGTGACATAAACAACTTTGATCCAGAATTCACAGATGAGACCGTTCCCAATTCCATTTGCTATTCTGGGGAGCAATCTGTGGTCAATGCCAGTGTTCTGGAACCCGATGATGCATTTTTGGGATTTTCTTATGCTCCACCTTCAGATGACTTCTTCCTTTAAAAGTTTCAAACAGGATCTACAAATGGCTTAAGTGACAAACACTGTTTTAAAAAAAGGGAAGTGTTACTTTCCTGGGGTCAAACCTAGTTCTACAACAAGCCAAAATATTTGTATATTCAAAAATCCAAAAAATTCATTTGGGAAAGTGCGTCTCTGCTGGGTCATAAGCAAAAGTGTTTGCTGTGGAAGATGAATCATTTCTCAGTCGCCAGTTTTCAGTGTTTTTCTACAGCTGGCACTTAAAGAGAAACAGGAAGTAGAGGGAAAAAAGTCGGGATCCAGATGCCAAAGTCTAAACGTGATCAAACAGTCACTGACCACAAAACACCCTTTTTTGTACTAAGTCTTACTGTTTCTGTATTTCGTTGAGAACAATAAACACCTGACGGCGACCACGTCTTGTGCGTAGTACTGTAAATAAGATGTAATTATGTCATTTAATTGTAACTCCAAATTATGCTAGAGATTATTGGAACTGTTTCTGTAAAGCTAACTGAACTATACTCAGAGCTCCATTATAAATACAACATTTTTAATGGCTATTGGCCCACCCATTTGCCGTATTTGTGTCCCATAGAGTGTGTTAGTGTTGATCACCTGCTAACCTGTGCTGAGCACTGGGTTTATTTTACACATTACCTGTGATGTGGCTCAGTGCAGCAATGTGTTGACCTCAGTCATGTGACACAAATGAGGCACTGTTTACCAATGTACAGTCTTTGTGAAATGTAGTGGGTAATTAAACATATTAATAATAATTATAATTAATTATGGTCATTGTCTTTTTAATGGTGGGACTAACTTAAGTATTGTGTAGGAGGGCTGTGGACTTACAATTCCAACTGGGAGTTTCTTCTTTACCTTATACAGATGCTGGTTTCTGTTCCATTTACATTTCTTAGGTTTCTGGAAACTAGTATTCTGAAACCGTCAATAGTTTTCATCCACGTCATATATAGTAAAGTCTATGTGCGTGCAACCAAGTGCTACTAGATTGTGCTTTAATGAAAAGCAAAAGGCCAATTGCTTTTTAAAAGAATCTAAAGGGCTTTGAACAGAGCAGCTTCAGATGTCAGCGAACAACACTTATTCCCAACAGGCTTTCCAGGATGGGGACTGTTTATTAAAGTAATTAAAGATGACGTCATCCTGAGTGGCACTGTGCTTCACTGTTGCCTCACACCTGCGGGGTTGAGGTTCGAGTGCCAGCCTTGCTGTGTGTGTGGAGTTTGCATCTGTTCCCCACGTTCTGTAATTTTCATTCAGAAACACTAACCCTTAATCCTTTGTTGGGTGAGTGGTCAGACGACAGAAGAAGAGAGAGGTTTCAAGGATTCCAAAGGCCCCCTAAAAAATTTGGATCATAATTGGATTGGTGTGGGTTGGGACCCCAATATCTCTAGCAGCGCCTTTGATTATGAAGGTTTTCCACAAGATTTTGGAGTGTGTGGGAATTTTTGCCCATTCAACCAGAAGAACAACAGTGAGGTCAGGTACTGATGTTGGATATGAAGGCCTGGCTCACAATCTCTGTTCTAGTTCATCCCAAAGGTGTTTGATGGGGTTGAGGTCAGGGCTCTGTGTGGGCCAGTCAAGTTCTTCCACACCAAACTCACCCAACCATGTATTTATAGACCTTGCTTTGTGCACTGGGGCACAGTCATGCTGGAACAGAAAAGGTCCTTCCCCAAACTGTCCCCACAAAGTTGGAAGTATAGAATTGTCTGAAATGTCTTGGTATGCTGAAGCATTAAGAGTTCCCTTCTCAATTTTAAGTTGCATATAGACATTGAGGGTTCTGGGGAGGGGCCGAGCTGACACCAGCTGCTGATTGGCAGAGGGTGGTTAGCACCATGCCCTTCCCCTGTTTTAAAGCACTTTAGAACAACACGCACCAACACCACATATGAGCGGGCGGAGGGAAGCATGGGGTCTTTTCACGCCCCCGTTCTCTGTTCACCATCTGGGGCCGGGGGCTGGGAGGAGCTGGCCGTCCGGTCGGGGTCTGGGCTGGTGGGCTTCTCGGCTGCTGTGGGGTCCGGGGTGGTCTTCTTGTCCCCATGCCAGAGGAAAAAAGGGATCCATCTCCGAGGTCTGGTGGCGGATTGCCCCTCTGGGGGCGGTGGTGCCTAGATCTCGGAGTATAGAGTATATATGGGGAGTGTGAGTGTGTGTACGGCGTTCATTTCTGTGTCTTCATGTTGGGCGAATGGGTGAATATTTGTTTATGTGTGCATGAGGGTGGGAACGTATGCTTGTGTATGTGTGTGCCTGTCTGTCTATACGTATGTGTCAGGTTGGGTCTTAGACTCCACCTGAAATAACATCTCAGGCTCTATTACCCCCCGCCACACTCCCTGCTGGTGGATGAGGCCCCCGGCCGCCGATGCGTTGGTGGTTCTCGATGTCCGGGGCTGGATGCTCTGGTGCGTGCTGGCTCACTCTCGGCGGTTGCCTGCCGGGGCCTGGCCCTTCCGGCTCTGTCGGGGCCCTGGCTGGGGGGTGGGGGGGCCCTTGGATCTCTGGGCCCGGGGTCCGGTCTGCCCTGGTGTGGCCGGCCGCCGGCGGGGCCTGCGTGCTCGCTGCCACGGCCCCCTGGGGCTCCTGTGATGTGGCTGCCGGATGGCCCCCCTCCGGAGCGCTCCTCTGCCCTTTTCTCGGTGGGGGCTGCAATTGTCCCTGCGTTGGTCCTCCTGGGGTTCCCGTGCCCTGGGGGGCCTCTGGATATCTGGGGCCCGGGTCTCCCCCGGGTCGACTTCATGTCCTGGGTGGGTGGGGCTGTGGCTCCCCACACACACTACTAGACAATTACTTGGAGAAACCTTAGGAACACCAGCGCGCTGACACACAGGTGTGCACACAGGTGCTCACGGACACGTGCTCACGGACACACACTGTCTTGATCGGCTGTTGTTACTGGGCATGGGTTGTAAGGCTGGTTGTGTGTGCTGTTCAACAACATTTAACGTTTGATGGTCGTTGTGATTAGTACAGATGTTGTATGTTGTCTTTCTCTTTTCAACAGACATGGAAGCAGATTATCTGTTTTGTTTTTTTCTTGTTTTTTTTTTTTTTTTTTTTTCTTTTGTTTTTTTTTTCTGTTTTCTTTCCATTCCTCTCTCTCCCTCTCTCTCTCTTCCCTCCTTCTCCTTTGTCCCCCCCTCCCTCTCCTTCTTTTGAGGAAGTAAATAAAAATATAAAATAAAATTAAAAATAAATAAATAAATAATAATTTTAAAAAATAAATAAATAAATAGATAGATAGATAGATAGATAGATAGATAGATAGAGTCCCCCGCAGAGGGGGGGTGGAGGAGGGAATATAAAAAAAAAAAAAAAAAAAAAAAGTTCCCTTCACTGGAACTAAGGGGTCTAGCCCAACCCCTGAAAAACAGCCCCTCACCATTATCCCTCCTCCACCAAAATTTACAGTTGGCACAGTGCAGTCAGACAGGTAACGTTCTCCTGGCATCTGCCAAACCCAGACTCGTCCATCAGACTGGCAGACAAAAAAGTATGATTTCTTACTCCTCAGAACACGTTTCCGCTGCTCCCGACATAGTCCACATAGTGTATTAGTAAAGACGTACTGCATGATGAAGCGGCGACTACTGCTGATAATATTAATCTGAAAATGCTTATTTAATTATTTGCTTACAATTTACATTACATTTACTTAAGTTGGTCAGCCAGTCCCTGGACCAGCTGGGGTTAAGACTTTTACTCAACAGCACAACGATGAAATGACTCTGTCAACCATGAGATTTGAACCAGCAGCCTTCCGATCCGGGGAGGTATACTGTAACATGCTAACGCACTATTATGTAATGCGCTTCGAAGGCATCTTTTACCCATCAAAAACAGCAGTAATATGATGCCCCCCCCCCCCAAATATTTTATTTATTTTTCTGTTTTCTGTTGGTGTAAGAAATGTCCAGGCACAGAAATGTCCTGCAAAGAATTTTTAAAGACATTTTATTGAGTTGGCAGAATGAACAATTGCTAGCTGGGAAGACAGTGCATGGATGTGTTTGTTAGGACACTAAAAGGTACCATATGGTCGATATGATGCTGTCAGCTTTGAATTACTGCAGTGGTCTGTGATGTACGAGCCACCTTATTGTGTTCAGCTCATTTGTTACGTTTTAACTTTCTTCTTGTTGTGTAAATTATAAGCATCTACATTAGACTTGCTTGTCCATACATCCACAGATGGACACACGTTGTATTATGGATTCACATATATAGTATATATCATGGTTATGGTTTAATTTTAAGTAGGAGTTAGATAAATGTCTTAATTCTGTAAATATCAGCAGCAGTTTGAATCAATATGCAATGAAAGACTTCTACAATTCAAGAGACTTAAGTTTTTCTCAACAATATGACTCAATCACACCTTAGTTATCCAGCTTTTCCAGTCTAAATAAAGTTCAAACACACAACAGAAATATAAAAAAAATAAAACACAATGTAGAAGGCAAACCAAACTAACAACCTGACCACTGGCAACTGGGGATGGAGTACAAATAGGATGGAGCTGAAATTAAGAGCAGTCAAAATCACTAGACAACGAGGCAATCGACTGAAACGTTCTCAGGGATGGAGACTTGGGAAATGTAGTTCATGAAGCCTGGCACGTGACACACAAAGTATAATCCCATCTCACTAGCCTCCATTCCTCCAGCCTCAATGCACCGTAACTGACACTGTCTCCGTATCTAGGGCTACATGCTAAACCCAAAATGTCATCCCAGGTCAATGATTAATGGTACTCTACCTGCTTTGCTTTACATCTAATACAGGTTATCCTAAATCAAACTGCTTCATGTCTGGAAAAATCATCCTAAATTAATACCCTTCCTTGCTTCTACCCTGATAAAATTTGTCCTAAAACAAAACCCTTATATTCTGTTTCTTTTGATTATGTTTATCTTGGGGGGACAATTGCCCGGCATTTTGCAGGGAGGTGGTATTGACAGGGTTTGACGCTCGCTAGGAAAAAACACATACAGTAATGGCCAAAAATATTGGCACCCCTGCATTCCCTTCAGAACATGCACTACTTCTACCAGAAAATTGTTGCAATTAAAAATGTATGAATTTGTTATTCACTTGTTTATTTCTTTTGCATGCATTGGAACCAGAAAAATAAAAAGCATAGAGAAAAAGTCTGAAATTTCAAATAGAAATTATTATCAGCACACCTGTTGAAAACAATAACTGAAGGTGATCTCTTCCTATAACCATGGATGACTTCCTTACACCTCTCTACTGGAATTCTGGACCACTCTTCTTTTGTCAGCTGCTCCAGGTCTCTCAGCTTTGAAGGACGTCTTCTCGCAACTGCTGTTTTGAGATCTTTCCACAGGTGTTCTATGGGATTGACATTCGACCTCGGTCTGAACTCATTGATGTCCACTTCAAAATGATCCTGTGCTTTGTCTTAACCATTTCTGGGTGCTTTTTGAAGTGCGTTTTGGGTCATTCTCCTGCTGGAAGCCCCACAACCTCTGAGGGACACCCAGCTTTCTGACACTGGACCCTGCATTGCGCCCCAAAATTCTTTAGTAGTCTTCAGATTTCATGATGTCATGCACACAGGCAGAGCACCCAGTTTCAGAAGCGACAAAGCAACCTTAAAATATCTGTGAACCTCCACCATGTTTGACCATAAGGGTTGTGTTCTTGTTCTAAGGCTTCGTTTTTGTTTTCTGTAAGCAGTACAACAACGTGCTTTGCCACAGGGCTCCATTTTGGTCTTTTCCTTATGCAAAGGCAGACGTTTCCACTGTAATACCTGAACTTATAATTCCAATGATCTCTTCTCAACTCTGCTAACACACAACTAGCCAGCTTCCTGAAAATGAAACCTTTCTTTTTAGCTTAATACCTACTTGATTAATTTGATTGAATTGCATTTGATTATTCTTTCAAAGTCAGTTTAGCAATATGCAACAGTGCTATTTTACGTTTAAAAGCATTAACATATAACATATAACATTCCGTTATAACATTGAGTAACCAGGTTCCTTTGTGCTTCTTTTAAGCTTTGATTGTCATAATTCAATATTTGGTGACAATAAATTGTATATTATGTAAATATTTTTATTTTAAAAAGTGTGTTAATTATTAAGGCTACTGTTTCTTTATGGGGACGTCTTGTAATGCAGCTTCCTGCATTCCTTCCTTTTCCCCCCATTTTAAAAGCTTTCTGTGCTATATATCTCTCTTTACCGAGTTGTACAGACTTTCCCTCAAGGAGAAACCACCATTAGCAGCATGACTTAATGCATTTTGGATTGAGCTTTCCGTGATAGATAATGCAGGCCGACTTTTTCCTATTACAAGGAGTATATGTATAGTAGCCTAGTAAACAAATTCCGTGTCACACAGCTCAGTAACTGTTATATCTTACTTACCATGCACTGCTGTTGCCATTATTAAGCCCAAAAACGGGAGACATTCCACAGATCAAGAGACTTTGAGTTAAACAGTATATCAAGTGGTTCCCGTGTGCAAACAGGCAAAATGACCCGTTTGTGAAACCGAATACAGACCGAAAGCGGAAGTTTTACTGTGATAAATATTATACGTATTATAAGTATTATAAGTACTTCAGAGGATGACACATTTCTACATGTCATAAAGGGAGATTACCAGACAATGACGATGGTAATTGTAAGGAAAAGTACTAAAGACGGCCCAGTGTTCTTGGTTGATGAAGCAGAATCAGGATCTCTATTGCTACATGACCAAGGCTGGTGGAAATTTTTGTTGGCACAGTTTGCTACTGTAAGAGGCACCATGACGACAGACTCTTAGAGCATAAAGCTGACAGAGAATATATGCAAGATGCAGGATACACAACAGAGAGGAGTAAATGCAAAGGATTTCATACATATAGTTTGTGCATATTCAAGTAGTATAATGCGGAAGGTTGACAGAGACACAATACAGACAACATTCATCTATACATGTATGACGCACGATCATCATACACCGCATGCAATGTGCAGTTTTACTGTGCATAAAGATTCACAGGTCTGTGCAGATGCAAATGTAAACATTCAGAAGGTGAGGATGTTGTTTTCTTGAATATGATTAGAAACGGGAGGAGCTGCTGAAAAGTCTGATAGCACTGAGGAAGAAGCTGTTTTTGAAGAGTGTTTTTTTTTTTTGGTGTGAGCGATGTGAGTCCTTTAGCTGAAGGGGGCAGCAGAGACGGATCACGCTCGGGGTGTGAGGGGGTCCCCGTAATCCGCTCGGCACATTTACTGGTGCGTTAGATGTAGAGGTGTTCAGACGGAGAGGCGGCACCTTTCAGGCCTTTGTGACAATTTGCTGTAGTTTGTTCTTAGTGACACAATCCATTCCACCGTGCCAATCTGGAATGGAACATGCCAGGAACATGCCAGGAACATGCCAGGAACATGCCAGGACGGGTCAGGGGCCTCCTAAGTGGGCCATTTAAGCTATTTTTTGGAGCTGAAAGAGAAATGCGAGGGAATTGGTCACTTCAATAATATGTCAATCAGCGAGGTACCAGCGGTGAAATTTACCGCTCAGGGTGGGGGTGGGAATGCTGTGGGTAAAATTCGCAAACCAGGGGAGAGGGGATCACGCCGGCAGCTCGTTCGCTCAGAGTTTAGCCTTTTTTACTTTACTCTGCCCCTGATGCTAAACTTACTCTTGGATTTTTCACTCATTCGTTTAATTGTGTCTCTGCATCTCTTCACAATTTGTCTACCACTCCACCACTCCTAGTTTCAAACACACAGGGGATGTAATATTAGTCCTGTATCGTTTTCTTCTTCTTTTAGGCTAATTTTTGCCGGTTTGCTTGGCAGTAAAACAACCAGTAGCCTAGCATTAGACTTCAGTGTGAAAAAAGGCTACAGGGGATGGATAATGAAACTGAAACCCTTGTCAAAATAGTGTTTGAGGTTTCATGCCTGCATAAGCGCAGCCTGGCAGCCAAGTGACTGCACATTCCTGTCAGGCTCAGCACCCGTCCAACCCTGCCCTGCACATCCCTGTCAGGCTCAGCACCCGTCCAACCCTGCCCTGCACATCCCTGTCAGGCTCAGCACCCGTCCAACCCTGCACATCCCTGTCAGGCTCAGCACCCGTCCAACCCTGCCCTGCACATCCCTGTCAGGCTCAGCACCCGTCCAACCCTGCCCTGCACATTCCTGTCAGGCTCAGCACCCGTCCCACCCTGCCCTTTGTGACTCCTCCCTGATTGGCCAGCAGGTGCTGTTGGCCATCCTGTTCCCCACCCTGTCTCTTGTCCTTCAGCCCCAGTGTGCTCCGCTAAGTCCCTGGCTTGCTGCATGGTGCAGTTGGTTGAGTGGGTGGGTTAGGGACTGCATTCCCCCAGTCATGGGTTCAAGGCTGGCTAATGACCACTCTTATCTCTCTCTTTGTATATGAGTTTCTGTTCCCCAGCATTTCATGTTTCCTGTTCTAGGTTTGCCCTTCTTGTGTTCTGTTCTGGTTTTATGTTGTACTTTGTTTTCTTGTTTATTTCCCTAGTGTAGAATTTCCCTGTTTCCTTAGTTTCAGGTCTCTAATTCCTTAGTTTTGTGTTCATCAGTTTTAGTTGCTTCACCTGCATCTTGTTGCCCTCTGCCCTTGTTGATTGGCTGTTTTTAATGATTCACACCTGCCTTATGTTAGTCTTCGTTATCAGTGTGTGTGTGTGTGTGAAACATGTATTGTTCTCTGATGAGTCCCCCTTCACTGTCTTTCCTACAGTTACAGTGTGGAAAAGCCCCAATGAGGGTTACCGCACGGACTGCTGCATACCCAGAGTGCAGCACGGGGGGGACCAGTGATGGTCTGCACTGCAATATCATGGCATTCCCTAAGCCCACGACTTGTTCTAGATGTGTGTCACTGCCAAGGACAACTAAACCATTCTGGAGGACCATGTTCACCCACAGTTCAATTATTGTACCCTGAAGTCGGTGACATGTATCAGGATGATAATGCACCAATACACGCAGAAATACTGGTGGCAGAGAGGTTTGATGCACATGAAAGTGAAGCTGAACATCTCCCATGGCCTGTACAGTCACCAGATCTGAATATTATTGATCCGCTTTGGGGTGTTTTGGAGGAGCGAGTCAGGAAACGTCTTCATCCACCAGCATCACCTAGTGACCTGGCCACTGATCTGCAAGAGGAACGGCTGAAAATCCCACTGCTCACTGTGCAGGACTTTTATCTGTCATTCCCAAGATAAATTGATGCTGTACTGGTTGCAAAAGGAGCCCGTACACCACACTAGTAAATAATGCTGGTTTATAACAAGGACTTTCAGTTTCATTGTCCAACTCCTGTTGGTAGAAATAGTCTATTACAGCTGGGGCGGGGGACAACGTTGTCTATTCTGAAAGCTGTCGCTAAAAATGCAAATAACAGACATGTTGCTTGTCTTGTATTCATAAGTATAACTTCTGGAAATTTCTTCATGGGCCCCTGGATCCTGCCTTATGGTAGGTCTGCTGCCGGCTGAATAAAACAATACAATGGTTTTATTTAAAGTGAAGTACAATTGAGAGCAGAGTCAGTGAATCCATGGACAAAAGTGGGGGTTAAGGACCTTGTTTAGCAACAAAATCGTTCTGCTCACCATGGGATTTGAACCAGCAATATTCTGGTTATAGATTCAGGACACACCCCTGAACCACACACCTCCCGTATGAAATTTAAGCACCTTGTTCTATAGTGTTCATTAAATGCTGAGTACAACAATAAGCCAAGGTCTCACACAGCCTACGTATAAATGCATTTCCCATAACAATGATTATTACCAGGAGTGGGGTTTGAACCCACGAGGACAACAATCCATTGGAACTTAAGTCCAACGCCTTAACCACTCGGCCATCCTGGTACATAGACTATAAATTAATAACTGCAGGAAACCCCTGAGCTACATTCCCTAATAACTGCACGAAAAGCCTTAAAAGAATGTTTTTACGGCATTGTTTACGAAACCAGCTGATGGTTCCCACGGAGACTTCGATGGAGCCAACGGTTCGTTGCTTAGTGATTAATGTTGCTTTTTATGCATTAATGAAAAATATGCATGCCTGTAAAATATCACACCTGTAATCATGTGAATGACTGAGCGCCTGAGAATGCTTTAGATTAATTCTACACTAATAAACAACGAACGGAAACTGATCTGATCCAGACACACATCCCGAATGAGGGTGCGCAGCCTACTCCGGACCACCAGGGGTCGCTCTGAATGTGGTTTCCGGTTACCCGCTTCCTCTGATTTACTGGCGCTCCGGGATCCGTCGCTTCTGCAACTTTCTCCGCATCTGTTGCCGTCCGCTGGACGGGCCGCTTCCAAGGGCTTTTCGCGGGATTCGCCAGCATTGTGAGCCGTCTGTTTAAAACATTTTTCGCAGATCATCTGAGCGCTAGACTAACGACCCATTTAGATGAGTAGTTAGTTGTACTTTGTGTCCCAGATCTTGCTCTGACTGGATTTTTTTTAAATAACGAAAATCATTTCTTTCCGCCGGTCAGCATAGACCAAGCAGCCGAGATATTCGGCATTATTTGGATTTGTATGTTTTCGTTTAGCAGCGGTGTCAGTTTAGCTAATGATGGCTGGTGTGTAACGGACCCAGTTACCCAGATCGCTGGCCGGGGCTCCCGTAACACGTGTGTTTACCGCCTTAATTACGAAAATGCATTTTGGGAATCTGCTTGTGTGGCTGAGAAAGGACGGCACTGCAGTCCACAGTTTGTGGAGATTGTTGAGTAATAAAAGACGAGCGTATGTTTTGGATGGAAAAGATGCATCGACCACTGTGACGCTGGTGCCGGACCGCGCCGAACACTTTTTACAGATTACATAAATAGAAAAGGCGCCGATTAAACTGACACATTTTCTTTACTTGACAGCGTTTAGTTATGCTCTCTCTGGGCTGTGTTTTACACATAGAATTCGTAGTCACTAATACAAACTATTTCTTATAAAGATCGTATAATCCAATGGAAAGAAAACAATCATGTATAAATATTTTGCAAAAGAGAATATGACACGAATGCAGTTCATTATACACATTTAATCCCTAGATAGAGCTAGAGGTAAACATTAGTCTGAGAAGTTGCCAGATCGAATGTTGGCGATGCATTGTGATTAAATTGGCTTTTGGCACAGTGACAGCTGGCAGTGATGAGTGTTTTGGGCAGAATGGGAAGGAGAGTCACAATTCATGCACGTGACCGGTGCATGTCAGTTCAGGTATAGTCTGTGAGGGGGGGGCAGCCTCTAGACCCAGAATTGTCCTATGTGGGGTGTTTTTTGTGCTGACTGTAAAACCAGTGATGTATCTGTATTCTCCAGGTGTGAACAATGTACTGACTGGACCATTGTATATGCTTGAGCCATTTTTTGTTTACTAGTTGAAGTCAGGTGATGTTGTATTTGCTCCAAAAAGAGTTTTATTAGCTGAAAGCTGGATGGAAAATATCTGCAACACAGTTTGCATGGACAGCTCAGATTTAACTCTTACAAACAGGAATCCTAATGGTGTCAGGTTGGGATGATTTCTGCTGACCTAAATCTACTCTGTCCTATTCATACCTGCAGCTCATTTCTTACAAAAATGTTTCTCAAAACAGTACTACTCTGTTGTTTAAAATGAGCAATAATATTGGAATATTAACAGATTTAACCGAGAAACTGCATTAAGTCTTGGATTACCGTGTGTCTTGTCTTCAGACTACCTTTCAACTGGTGAATGGAGATGGATGATGATCTTGAGAGCTTTCTGGAGGAACAGAGGGCTAAAGTGGCTGAAGACAAGGCTAGTCTGGAGCAGGACCCTCCCTATATGGAGATACGGGTACGTCCGTCAACTAGAGCCACGCTTAAAGGATTGAGGGAATAAAACTGTCGATTTCATTTCACAGAGATATCAAATATTTCAATTATTAGACAGGTTGTGAGGGCTCAGACTGAGGCCCTTTTGGCCTTATGTAGGGGACTTGGTTGTTCCAGGTTGTCCTGTGTGTTAAAGGTATGGGAGATGCAGTATGAGATTATTGTGTGTGGGTTGTTTTTTCCACAGACCAGGCCTCAGAGTGAGCGTGACTCCACTGGGAAAGAGAACATCCCATTGGCCCCTGGGCCACGTCACAGCCAATCAAAAGGTACAGCTAGAGGTGACCAATCCTGTTCGTCCCCAGGAACACCTGGTACACCAGGAATGGCAAAGCGAATGACAGTTAGTAACAGGAGAGCAAAAATCAAACACAGAGTGATTTTTCTTTCTCAAACCTGGCCAGACTGTCAGTGTTGCAGTTTTCTGCCTTGAGTGTTTATGAAGCTGCAGCCTGATCTACGGGGCAGGGGGGAGTGGTTGGTTAGCTGCTAACTTTGTACCATGCTCTCTGCTCCGCAGAAGAAGGCCCCGGTCTGAGTTTGCCCCTGGGGGAGGAGTATGAGTGGAAGAAGCAGAGGCTTCAGCAGGAGCTGCGTCTGGATTACAGACGCTACATGGCTCAGGTCAAACCAGCTAAGGTATGAAAATCAGGGCTAGCAGTCTGACACTGGGGCTGGACACTCCTGATAAACAGGGAATGGCTCACTGGGTTTGGTATCTGCGCATGGGACCAGAAGGTCATGGGTTCGAATGTGGGTAGAGTAATATCACTGTTGGACCCTTGAGCAAGCCTCTTAAACCCAAGTACTCCAGCGACTCTGGTCTGCTCTGCTCCCCGAACCCAGGAATATGCCTGTTAAGTTAAGTATAAATCAGAGTAGCTGTGCTGGGTGATCTAAGCTTTCAGGTAAACCGGCCAGGCTCAGTCAGTAGATGCTATTCAAGCTTGACATGATGTGATGTATCTGAGGTAATGGCACTGTCATGAAATCCACTGGACGCACCAGTAACATCTGACCCATAAGACAAACCGGTCTGTCTTCCTGTCATACCAGATGCGGGGACCCAGCCGTGCCTCCAGAACTGCTCCAGAACATTCTGAGGTTCCCTTCAACCCAAAACCAGAAGTACTTCAAGAGTGTCGGCCTAAGAGAGACGCGGCCACTTCAACAGAGGAGGTGCCTTGGCCATCCAGAGGTCAGGGGACGGAGGCGGAGACTGACCGGGGAAGCAGGTCGAGGGATGTAGGA
This sequence comes from Paramormyrops kingsleyae, assembly GCF_048594095.1. Lineage (NCBI taxonomy): Eukaryota > Metazoa > Chordata > Actinopteri > Osteoglossiformes > Mormyridae > Paramormyrops > Paramormyrops kingsleyae. Next base: position 26,088,002 of record NC_132800.1, on the reverse strand, counting down.
GTGGACTCTGGGCTGGACTGCTCCAGCGAGGAGGTGGACCTCCTGGATTGGGACCGGGATGGCAGGAGACGCATCAGGCGCCAACAGGAGCTTAGAAGTTCAGACAGAAGACGGCAGCAGAAATACTATGGAATAGACAGGTAAATATACTTCACTGCAGAATCCTGTAGCACCTTAATGTCACTAAAGAACAGTCTGGCACATGTCTTCTAATACAGTGTTTCTCAGTCCAGTCCTGGGGGGGCAATAGACAGTCCATGTTTATTCTCTCTGCCAGGTTCCAGTCGCGTCTGTAAATGAAACTGCTTAGAAAATCTGAAAAATGTTCATTAAGCTCCTTGCTTGTAGAGTAACATGCTTTTCCCTTTTTCAATTTGATACCCTTTATTAACATAATGAAATCGCTTTCATAAATTTCATTAACGCATTTATTTTCGTGCCACGTTCTGTGATATCACAAAGCTAAAACAATGGAATCGCTGTCTCTGACAGACTGCTCAGGCAGAAGAGGGTGGTGGAGCCCCCTGCAGTCCCGGAGGACTATAGACACAGAAGACAAGGGACCGCGATACCCAGGTAGTATGTTCAGTTATTTCATTGAGAAATTCATCACTGTGCTGTTGACAGCACTGTGGGACAGTGTTTCTCAATCCAGTCCTGGGGGATCCAGACAGTCCGTGTTTTTGCTCCCTCCAAACTCCCAGGGAATTGGGGGAGAGCAAAAACTTGGGCTGTCTGGGCCTCCCCAAGGAAACACTGAGAGTCTTTGTGATTGGCTGTTATTGTGGTTTCAAGGTTGTGGTACAAACTTATAAAAGTTCGCAGTCTTTCATGCTTAACCTGTTTGAATAGTGTTTGAAGTTTAAACCTGACTTTGGTTTTAGTCTCAGGACTAAATATTCTTTTCATATAACTGGGCAAAAAAAAAAATCAGCTGAAAACGGACATGTAGAAAACCAATATTATGCTTTTTAAAGGTTTACTAGTGAGATAACAGCAGCTGCAGTGTTGAAAGCAAACATCACCAGTGTGAATTGATTTGGTCCCTTGGCTGGCTGAGCGTCTGGCCCGTGTCACCCGGCCTGGTTTGGGACTGGCCTCTCTGGAGGGAATGGCAGGATGCAGGCAGGAATCGGGCAGATTTGTCTGGGCTAAAAATAAACACCAACATGCTTTAGCCTGTGGGGTCATGGGGGTGGCTGTTGGGTTAGCTTTAGGAGAGGCAGGTGATTTGCCAGTACTTGACCCGACTTCATTTGTCCCAGGGTACAGACACTGGTCCCAGTTCGGTCCAGATTAGGTCTCGATGATGACAGGCTACAGTACCCCTCTGGATTAATGATCGGTAAGATCTCTGCCTTCGGTGTTTGCAAATGAAACATATGTGGATTTTTTTTTTTTATGGCAGTAAGTTTGAAATGCTTCCATGAACTGGCTGTGGTGGTTCTTCTGGGCCCGTGGTGGTTCGTCTGGGCCCGTGCTGGTGTGGTGTCGTCTAAATGTAAAGTGTTCTCTAAGATTGCGTGACTGCAGTATGGGGAAGATGTACCTTGACACCTGGGTCCACAGGCCACCAGGAGGCTGCAGCAGAGCAACGGAGGAGGAAGGAGCACTACCGGCAGGAGCTGGAGGAGCAGATTGCCCAGCAGAGGAAGAACAGAAGGAGGTCAGGGGTTAGCGGAGTGTTTCGCATCCTGGGCAAAAAGATGGTACTTTAGCATTAGCATGTTAGCATTAGCATGTTAGCGTGCGCTTGTTAGCATTAGCTTGTTAGCGTGCGCTTGTTAGCATTAGCTTGTTAGCGTGCGCTTGTTAGCATTAGCATGTTAGCGTGCGCTTGTTAGTATGTGTGTGGCCACAGAGCGGCTGTTCCTGCTCTGAGGTATTCGGCGGCTGGTGAAGTATTTCTTTTAACTCTGCCCCCATTTCCCTCTGCAGGGAGAAGGACCTGGAGCTCGATGTAGCCGCTACTGGGGCCACCGACCCTGAGAAACAGGTCATTTTTCTGCTCTTCTGATAACACAAAAAACAGGGCTCAATGGGAGGGTTCATCCTTATTTTGATGGTTTTTCCATTTTTGGTTCTTTTAAATCTTTTGATTTTGCATTTGGAAAGTCCTCCGTGTTTATATGGATCCGCTCAGATGTTACCTTTACAGTAACCGGTCCCATCCCTGCATGCTGGCCCAGAATCTCCAGCACCTCCGTATTTCAGCAGAGGGGTGATGTGAGTCTGTTTCACCTGCCAGCCGGGTCGAATTCCGCAGCTCTGGACCATGGGGGGCGGGGCTGTGCTGCAGCGGCCCTGGGAGGGGGCGGAGGGTCCCCGCTGGGGAAGCAGCCTGAGGAGGTCCCCCTGCAGTCCGCTCCTGGATAAGATGCCCCCGGAACGGCCACGCGTCGCCTTTCCTTCCCCCCTGCTGGGGGCGCTAGAGTCCATCGGGGACAACAGGCTCTCTCCGGTGAAAGAGACCTTCAGCAGGGGTGTCTGGAGTGCGATGAGGGACGAGGCCCTCCACAGGTATAGTGTCACTAAAGGTCTAGTTTCCCAAACTGAGTAATACACCCACGAGTGTGTTTTTTACTGTACTATTCTTTGTCATTTGCTTATTTTCTTGGTGCTTAGTGTCCCTCCTCCCCAGCCATCCACATTGACTGATGTCTACAGGACCTTGAGTGAGCAGGCCTGTTTCTGCCAGGGGTCCAGGAAGGCCCAGCGGCCCAGCTCGGCCCACTGTAAGTAGCCCAAACGTATAGCAGCCTCGGCGCCCCTAGTGGATGCTAGGTATTATGCATGGTCTGGGTCGGGCAGCCAGATGGGTAATTGGAAGGACAAGCTGATGCTATTGGCATGTCTGTCCTCCAGGGGGAGAGCCAGACTTTCCTGTCTTTGCCCCATCCCAGGACTGCTGTCCGTCCCCATCACGGACACAGCGAGCCAGCCAGTTAACGTGAGTGTCACATGGTGCTCTGGAGGTTGGCAGCAGGGTTGATCCCATAAGCCAGAGTGTGGGTGGGTCCACTTTGAAAGAGGGAGAGCTACACCGGCATCTGATCGCCACCTCTGGGATCAGGCTCCTGCGCACTGATCCATCTACACAAGGGATAGCTCAACTAGGCTAAAATGCTAGGCTAACTTTAGCCACCGCTAATGCTAACACCCCTCTCCAGGCCAGGGATGACAGCCACACCTATGGAGAGACCCACGCTGACCTACCAAGAGGCCCTGAAGAAGCAGGTATGGTGGAAACATGAAGTCCATTACAGTGCCCCCTCGTCTCCCCACCTGGTGTTACAGTGTCCTCCACCCTCCAGATCCAGGAAAGGCAGGAACGCCGGAGAAAGGAGCTGCAAGAGAAGGAGCAGTACGAAGCCAGGCTGGAGAGGGAAGCTTACACCCCCTGGGGGCGGGGAGGTGGCGGTGCACCCCTCAGAGATCATCTGGGCAACCTCATCAGTGCGTTTCCGTCAACCTCGCCTGAGAGGCGGAGATGCTCACAATACGGGCGACCGTGAACATTTTATAAAGCTTAGAGTGTTTACATACAATTCATGGCTGATGGAGTCGTTTATTATAAAAGCAGTGACCCTGATGGATGGATTTCTTAACTGCCTGGAACCGGCTGTGTTTCTCGCGCGTCACGTTACTAATGCTGGTCTGTGGTTAGTAGTCTAACCCGTTTGTGAGAAACTGTTGCTGTGTTTCACCAGCTGACCTGAACCAGATGCACAAGTCCAACCAGGTGGCATACCTACACCCCGAATCACTGGGCCGTCGTGGGATGGGGCCCCTGGACAGGAAGAGTGAAGCAAACCCCTCTGACCTCAGGGTCCCAGGTACTCGTCCCCCGCACGGCCCCTCTGACCTCAGGGTCCCAGGTACTCGTCCCCCGCACGGCCCCTCTGAATGGATCGTTGTACCTCTCTGGCTCTTGAGTGTTCCGCTTCCCACGCCTGAGCTCGACCTCTCTGCGGCTCTCAGATGGTGCATTGGCTGATGCGTCTTCAGCGCCCCCTGGTGGCGCCTCAGTAGGACTGTCCACACCCTCGCCAGCTCACCAGCAAGACAGCTATAAGGACTACCTGAAACAGCAGGTGAGGGCGCACCTGTGATTCTTCTCTTGTGGGCCCTGCTTGCTGTGAGGTAGCCCATGTTCCGTGAGGTAGCCCATGTTCCGTGAGGTAGCCCATGTTCCTGAGGGGTCCCCCCCCCCAGATTGAGGAGAAGCGCCGACGCCAGGCTGAGGAGCGAGTGCGGCTGAGGGTGGAGGAGGAGATGGAGGAGCGGAGGCTGGAGGAGCAGAGGGCGCAGATCCGGCGGGAGTATGAGGAGGAGCAGGAGAAAAGGAGGAGGAAGGAGATGGAGGTCAGTGTCCTGAGCAGGGAAAACCGCGGGCTCCCCATGACAGTGCCGCAGGTCCCGGAGCTCATGGCCCCCCCCTTCTCCGGCAGCAAAGGGCCAAAAATGAGGAGCTGTTCCGGCAGGCAGAGGTGCGGCGGCGGGAGGAGCAGCACACAAAGCAGGAGCGTGAGAACCGGGAGAGCGAGAGCCAGAGGAGGCAGTACGAGATGGAGCGGCGGGCCCGGCTGGAGGAGGTGCTGCGCACACGATTAAACCCCTAATGCTCCTGATCTGCCCACTAGGAGGCAGCTGGAGCCTGTCCCAGAATACACTGGGGCAGGGTGATGTCACAGGCTCATTACGGGAACCAAAAAGAACTAAAATCTCATTCTATGTGTTGAGGTAGATTATAGGTTTAAACTGGATGGGGGGGGTTCACGTAGTCAGATGACCTCATTAACAGCCCCCCCATGCCGTGGCCAGGTGCCCAGAGAGCCCTCTCCGCCAATCCCCACCCTGCAGAAGAGACCCACCTCCCAGTACAAGCCACGCCCTCCGAGCAACAGTGGACATCCTGCGCCTCTGCAGCCTGTGAGTCTCTAGCCTAGTGCTTCCCGGTCGGTCCACGTTTTTGCTCCCTCCAAGCCCCCTACCAGACAGCCTGCATAGCTGGGAGGGAGCAAAAACGTGGACTGCCTGTGGGAACCTGAGGACCGGATTGGGAAGCACTGCTGTAGCCTATTATACTGTTGCTGCATATCTTGTAGCCCAGGGGTCCATCATTAGAGCTGAAAGTCGGTTATAAATGGTTGAGGGGTAATTGATTGTCAGTGTTGCAGGATTCAGTTAGTCTATGGGGATGATGGTAGCGATTAGGGCTTGATGGCTGTGGTGCCCCCCCCCCAGGAACACCAGCTCTCTGGATCCCAGTCCCCACCCGTTCCTGCCAGGAGGAACCAGCTGAGGGCCGCAGGTATAGTGTCAGCCGGCATGTTCCGCGTCAGCCGGCATGTTCCGCGTCAGCCGGCATGTTCCGCGTCAGCCGGCATGTTCCGCGTCAGCCGGCATGTTCCGCGTCAGCCGGCATGTTCCGTGTCACCTGTGGTCTCCCAACTGGTCCAAGCTGATGTTTGTCTGTCTGTGCCTGCCTGCGCCAGAAGAGAGACGGGGCATCCTCAGCGAGCTGTCTGCTTTGCGCAGACAGCTGCGCAGTGAACAGCGACGCCTGGAGGAGCAGCTGCTGCAGGTGGACATGGAGGAGCTGGACACGCCCCCGAGTGTCGGGTACGAGGAAGCCTGCAGCTCCGGATGTCTGTGCTAGTGCAGAGCTCTCAGGTGTTTGTGTATGGTGGGGGGGTTGCATTGTGTTCTGGCAGTAAGACAATTCCATTTAATTTCTAGAAGCAGGGAGCGCCCCCTGCTGGATGTGTTTGACATGGCCAGACTGCGCCTCCAGGCACCGGTCAAGAGACCCTCAACTAAGACTGAAGAATCAATTAACATCCAGAACAGCCCCGGGCTCGGCCAATCCAGAAACAGAGGCAAGTCCAGGGATTGGCCAACCGCCTGGAGTGGGTGGGATCACAGACTCACTCACAACACTGATACTATCCCTCGCTATGCTGCTCCTCTTCGAATAACGGCTTCTCGAGCATGCTCTCTGATCACATCCTCCATGGCACATCTTGGAAAGCCATACCTCCTCTGACGCCGTCTCTCTCTGTAGGTGCGGGCCAGCTGTCAGATCCGGCCCGGCAGACCCACGGCTCTGTGAGTGGCGTCCGGCCCATGGTTCGACACCGTCGCCAAAGCAAATCCACGGCCTCTTGCCGGCATGAGGCTGCAGAGCCGACCTGCTGTTACCTCTATATTTTCAAGCCAGCGTTTGTTCTTTCCCTCCTCCAGCATTTACCAGTTTCGGCTTAGCTTTCCCAGCCAGATTTGCTGGGCTCTTTTCCGAAGTCACTAGCGCTCCATCGGTATGACATCGTCCTAAACCTGGTGTGTGTTTCCCGTTCCAGCGGACAAACCGCATGGAGCGTCCGGAGAGGAGTTCGCTCCTGGAATCGGAGAGCTCGTTTATTGGTAAGGCCCAGGCAGGTCGTGATATTAGTATCTTGGCGTGTGTCCACCGTGTGTCCTGAGCTAAGTTTGTCACTCAGGTCCAGGCGGCCAGGCGATCTCGGTCCCGCCAGACACCCAACTCCTCTCAGCACGGGAGCGACGGAGGATGGCGCGGAAGACAGACTTCCACAATGCAAGTCATCACCCTTGTTCCCACTTCGCGGTTTAGAAAGACATGCATCCATTCACTGGTCGCACTCGTGCACACACACTCATAACCACCAAGCCTCCGCTGGCGAGACTCGTCAGCCTTTCCCACTGAAAGGTGCCGCACGGCTGACTGACCCCGAACCATCTGCGCTCTGTGTAGGAGACGAGATCCAGAGGGAGCAGGCAGCCCACGGAACGAACCAACAGTTCCTGCATGCGCTCTGAAGCCGGCTTGATTGGCGGCGAGACTTGGATGAGACCCAGTACCTCGGATACGCTGAAGAGTTTGCTGACGGATCAGGATCAAGGGGAGAGCCCAGCAGGAAGGGCCCTGGGGCCTACCTGGGAGGGCCCATCCACCTACCACGGCTAATCGCACCTCACCCCTGCACGACCTGTCCGCACACTCATCCCAGCCTCAGGCCGTGCTTGGATCTTCCCATGAAGGGAGTATTGCAAGTTCCAGCACCTTAAAACTGGCTCAGACACCCCAGCGAAAATGTTCACTACCTCTCGTTCATTTTAAAGAATGCTGGATCAGTACTGTCGTAACCCCCAGCTGAAGAAAATCTTGAAGGATAGATAAATATTTGAAGGTGCTCCGATGGTTTTAACAAAAGTTTTTAGTGAACGTCAAGACAATCAAGAGCATGAAGGAGATTCTGCAGAAGACGGGCGTATGAGAAACATTATTACCCACAATGCTACCTTGTACTGAGGCTGGAGCTCTGTGCCAAAGGTTAAACTGTAGTTAGATCATCTGTCCAGCAGGAGGCACTAAGCCTCATGCTGCAGTTTTACTTTCTTTTATCCTCCAGTGGCCTGTACTACGAAGCAGGGTTACTGGCTTATCGGGGGTAACTTGTCGGATTTAAGGTAGTCTGGGCAAAATGTAAGTGAACGAAGTCCATTTAAACTGTGGTTCCTTAAATCCGACAAGTTACCCGGACAAGCCAGTAACCCCACTTCGTAGTACAGGCCACTGCTCTGAAAAGCCGTACTGTTAAGTGGCCTGAGCGTAGACGCGGGCCTGAGGTTTCTGTCTGGTGCAGATGTGGAGGCCGATGAGATCAATGGATGAAAAACGGGTAGATAGTGCAGTATTTTTTCAAGAACATTTGGTTATTATGGTTATTTGGTCTCAAATCCAAAGATGCTGTATTTGGTAACGTAGTTTTTCCATATGCACCCTTTTAGGTGTATAGTTTGAAATTTTAGCATAATTTGTTTTCTCCATAGAATATTTGACTAAAAATATTTTAACACAGTGTTTTGATGCTCGTTTATCATACTCTGGCTTTGTCTCCCCGCACTACGTCTTTACCAACCCATTACTGCTGCACTCAGCTAAATTAGCTAGATTGAAAGATTACTTCCCCAAGAGCTTGTAACGCCCGTTTGGACCGGGTCAGCCCCACAAAGGCGCAGCTCTGTCGTTTTCCTTCGCCTGACCTTCACGGGTCGTCGCCTATCCCACTGAGTGACGCAGTATCGTTACAAAACTGAGCAAGGTTAGGAGCCACAGGATAAACAATAGTAATGGCATAAGTGAGGTTTTATATCCCACAGCGTGTGACATGCTGTGTGATGTCGACCACAGGGTTTAACCCAACAGGAAGAGCCAGTATGCACTAATTCCGCCCACTGACTTCTGTTATTACTCAATTAACGCAGAACACCATGCAATATTGAGTATGGTCCAAAATGCAAGTTAAAATGTTCCCCCGCAGCACATAACTATATTGCATCTTTTAATATGATTTTGGCTGCACGCTGAGTCAGCTATGTTCATTATTTAGGCTTACTTTTGCTGCTACAATTGGCAGACCAAGAACGCACCTCATTCACCCCAGATCTCAAACTGCAGGTACGCTAAGCGTGATCCCAGCTCTGCGGGTCAGTGAGGTCAACGGGGCCGCATGAAATCTATACTTTAGATCAAAACACCATGTCTGTTGTGTTTAAATGTGATTTCCTAAATGATTCAACTGGAAAAAGGGTGAAAACTCCAGAAGGCAATTGTCTTCCACAAAATGTATTAAAGGAGTAATTCCAGACATTCTCCTGATGGATGTTACATCTCACTCGGTGTGAAGAAGCAGAACATTTACTTCCTCACATTAACGGCAGCCTTCAAACTACTAAGTAAGACACTACGTCATAATCTTCTCAGTACGAATGTCTTTGGTAAAAAAGATAATATTCTGGTATAAGTATCCCAGCCAATAAACGGATATTTTCTTACCTGCATGGGCTGGTTCAATCTAAGTGCAAATTTACATTTGCATGTTCGTAGATCATTTACTCGTGATCACAGTCGTTTGCTTCGGGAGAGAGAAGGCTGTTTGGGCGACTGCTGGATATACTGAGATTGCAAGGCTGCGGAGTAGTTTTAAAACGAGTGATTTAGTTGTGCTGTTAGTGGTACTGGAATACGGACTGTCATTATGGGAAGTTAAGTCGAACGCTGCTCACGTCGTCGTCAAAAAAAAGTCTAGAAAACCGTTTTTTAAGGAAGCGCTGAACAGCAGCGCTCATCTCTATGCGCCCCATACGTCTGAACACCTGCTACAATTAGGTTATATTTAGACAGCCGCTAACTGCTGCCGTACAGGTGAGGGAGTGGAAATGCACGGAGGTACACTGCCTGGAAAGGGTCCTTTATCTTCCTCACAAAGCCTTGTATTGCTGAATCATCCTATTCCCCGTGGTACCCAGTTTTTAATTAAAGGGTCTTCTTCTGTAGCCTGGTAAAATGCAATAACGTGTAATTTATATAACCTTATCACGTTGTGATGGTTAGTAAACGGTCGTATGAAAAACGTTTATATTATAAACAAATTTCGATTGTAATCTTCATACCATCTTATCCTTTACTGCAAAATAACTGTAGGTGGGTGGTATGAATATTAAATGGAAACGTATATAGCCCAGATGTAATGATTTATTAACTTAGCGGCTGGGTATATTTTATTTGTACAAATACTGGGCGATGCTTGCGGTGACGCACTGGAAAGGGGTCCGTTGACAGGGCTGCTCGGTGGCTTTTGTATGCTGGCTAAGGGCCCTACCTGAGTGAAATAAATCCTGGTAATTAAGCATCCCGTGCCGGGCTCCTCGAGCGCCCTCCGCTCCACACTAATCAGGCAAAGTGACTGAAAGGGCCGCTGGCTGACGGAGGATGCTCTCCCTCCTTGGCTCGCTTCCAGTCTCCCCATTAAGGACGTCTGGCTGGAGCGGCGCTCAGAGCCGAGGATCCCTGGCGTAGGACTCCTCAATGTCGCCACTGGCATGCCACTGCTGTAACTCCGCAACACACCGGTTAAAAGTACAGATTAAAATCACTTTTGTACGACTTTAGGTGGAGCAGGGAAAACCCAAGACTTTTTTTCGGACATTAAAGCATTATAAATGATCTCGATTAAGTCAGAATATATAAATAACTTAGCAGTGTTATAAATTTGCGAACGAGCTATATACTAGCAATAAAACAGGTGGACTGGCGCCCTAATTCTAACATTAGCGGTCTTCTGTCACATTGAGCGCTTTGATTTAAATCGTTCACCAGAGACATACTGTACTGAGCTAGTTCATGAAGAACGCTCAAACACGTATTTATAAGTGTAACACGGAGAACTTGCAGGCTTCAGTCGATGGCGCACGCAAGCAGAAATTCATGAAGCTAAATACATGTTTCCCGCCGGTCTAAGGAGCGGAGCTGCGGCTCCGGAGCGACCGCACAAAAGCAATTAGGGACGGACCAGTCCAGCGGCTGGGGCGCGCGGCGTCGCGGGGACGCGCTTTTCTCCAGTGGCGGGCGCGCGCGACGTTGCGGGGACGCTCTTTTCTCCAGCGGGCTGCTCACCCAGTCAAACTTACTGCCCCCGAAATCTCCCCCAGACACTTTCCGCATGTAACCACACAGAGGTTACATTCGCCTTTAAGACCATCTTCCAGTTTCTGCTGCATATTCCGTAAGGGGCCGCGAGTCCGGGATCTCTCGCCTCACTGTTTTATAACGTCACGCGAATTTATTAGGCTATGGCATCTTGTCAGCAGTCGAGGATTGAAGCATACCTGGAAAAGAATAAAATCGGTCCACTCTTCGAGGTAGGTGTAACGCGCATATTTGGATAGAGACGGTGCCTCGCTTACAGATTAGGGCTTCCGGACTGTACCCCATCCGCCAGTTAGTAGGCAGAGTTCATTAGAAATACTTAATTTTCCAGGGTTAGTTGAAGAAACTATTTAAGAATCTACGATGTACACTGTTTTTTTTTTTCAGTAATTAGTAAGTATATTATTACCTGGACGTTTATTTAGCACAAGTTTTATATTAAGTTAAAAATGTCAGATGATGATGATAAAAACTAATAATAATAAATAATAAACTATCACTATATTATTAATACCATTAGTAGTATAGTAGTAGTAGCTACTACTAGTAGTAGGCCTATTAGTAATTATTACTACTGTTACACTGTCTGGTACCACTCCTTCCAATTAACTCACCCAGCGAGTGTCGGTTCGCGATGGGCGTGTTTGTTACAGGATCAATACTATGTAGTGTACAGGATTTTGCACACTTGTGCGTAATACATTTCAAGGAACTGGACTGCCTACATTGACGATTGATGATTATTAAGCGTTACAGTCATAAAAGACTTTGATATTTTGATTTCACTCTCGCCTGAAACACTTTGAGACTTTAATACGACCGACGACATTGTCATTGCCTGCTTGTACAATTTGATGGAGAATTTCCCTCGTGATGTATGCGCGCGGTTGACGCGCACTGCTCACTGCTGGCGCGTGGCTTCGCATACTCAGTTATAAATCTTAGAAAGACACTAGGGGACCCAACGCAAAACTGCTGATTTGGTGATTGTTTGGAATCAAGATATTCAAGCTTTGCTGTGTTAAATTGGTTAAGTCTTTCTTGTTGGTCAAGTTCTCTCTCTCATTTTTGGCTGATTTGAGTGAAAATACCTATTAAAGGTCTCTTGCATCCCGTGGGAAGGGGGAGGTGACCAAAGGTGAGGCTGTGATTGTATCTCTGAATGCTCCCACAATATGACTTTGCAGCTGTGGCCATTTTGCCTCCCGTTGGCTCTGTACTGGACTGTCCCCCCGCCCCGCCCCCCCCCCCCCATTACCATAACGGACAGCCCTGCGACTGCACGTCATAACCGAAAGGCTGGTGTTGCTGTAGCTTAGCCATCTTACGGGGGGGGGGGGGGGGGGGCTGGTATCCCTGTAGTGAGACACTCAGCCTGTCCTTCCAGGGGGTTCAGCACTAACTTGGGGAATCTGTTCCAAATGGGGGCTTTCCCACTGAGCACAACCCCAGTCGAGTTGCATTAACCGTCTGACCAGCAGCGGTTTGCTGTAACTGTCAGAAGGTTGAGGAGTGAAGCCTCAACACTTAGAGATGGTTCATTGTTGGTAGATGTGAAAACCCAAGTGGGGGTAATGGTCCGGATATCTACGCTGCTCTGCTCCCACCGTGGCACTGCTGAGCGAGACAATGTGCCATAACAATAGTAGATCTCAGGATCTGAAGGTCAGAGGTCCTGTTTGGTTCTGTCTAATCCACCAGGAGCTCCCTTCAGTTCTAGATGTGACCAGCCGTCACCTGTACCAGGTAGGGAACCTGTGGACAGGAGCTTACCTCGCCCTCTTCTTCATACCAGCCCAGAGTGCCTGACTCCTAACCCTGGCTCTGCTCTGGCTCTCCTGGTGTCCCTGTAGGAGATGATGACCAGGCTGATCAGCGAGACGCCGGACCATCCGGTTCCATTCCTGATAAACCACCTGGAGGGCAGGCAGGGTGGTTCCGCGTCGCTACATAGGGTCCTGCTCGGTCCAGCTGCGCTCTGGGCCCAGTCGCCCAGCGCTGGTAAGTCCCTACGGACATTGGCAGTGTTTGCTATCTCTCATAGCACATGTTTGCGTGGAGCCCCCTGCTGGTCACAAATGGTCCAGACATTGGCAGGGTGACATTTTAAGGGGCATCCCAGAAACGGCAGCGAAGATTTTTCATTGATGAAAATGGGACGATAGTAAAATTTAATCTATGATGCCAAAAACTGTGACAAAATGTTCTGATGCATTCGTCAGTGAACAAAAATGTAAGGAAGAGACAAATTTGAAATTTGGACATTATTGGAAAAAATTGATCTAATTGATTTCAAGCACGTAATCCATACATCCATCTGACAAGTAGAAATTACAGGAGTGAGCTTTTGTTGTGTACAGTTTGGTACGTTATTTTCAGTTCGGTATGCACAATGAAACAAACACATTTTTGGATACAGCAGACTCTAAATTCACATTACGCTAAAAACATTACACTAATTGTGGCTGAGAGTTCATGGCTAATGCTTGTAACAGTCAGTCATACCTGGTGGATTGGGAACATTTTGGTTTCACAATAAATTACACCAGCACTCGAGAAAAAGTGGTTAAGACTAAGACTTACTGTCGGCTTAGTTATCATAGTGAACTCAGATTTGTTGCTAAAAACACATCCAACATGCTAACTAGTTTGAGTTATCATCAACCAAATGTGTGTACGAGCGGGTGAACGCAGGCACTGTCTCTCCATGGAATTTAAGTAAGAAAAAAAAACATGCTAACATATGGATAAATTTCACATTTGGCATGACAAATTGTGAGAGGCAGCAGTAACGGGTTAAAACACCGATAACTGAAGCGCCATGAAACAAACAGGAACAAACGGTTGTTTTTCTCTGATGTGTTTGAAACGTTCACTGTCATGAACTGAATCAGTTGGGTTTCGCTAGTCTGATACTGTACCTGTTTATGTTTTTTGAGAGAGTTCACTTGAGTTTTCTGTATTAAAGTTGCGTTCTCTGGTGTTTTTTTTGTGTGTCGGATTAATATGAATGAAGATGCGTCATGGAAATTTTTTGTATGAGACTAAATTTTGGTTTTATTTGATTTAATTACAAGTTCATATAAAGCCATTTTAGAAATAGTGCCATGTTTCAAATTAGCAGTGTTTTCATAATTGCAACAGCTGTTCAATTCAATCTGTGTCCTTAACGACCGCATGTTCAAAGCTAATGCTATGCCATAATAAAAGAGTTTACAGATGTTTCCTTCAGGAATGTGTAGCGAGGACAGCGGTAGCCCAGTGTGTGTGTGTACACAGAAAATAAAACGAAACGTTCAAAGAAATGTGAATATTTTGTATTATGACTAAAGCTATTCTGCAGATTTAGTTGACTGAATCTAATGTAGATTGATGAAATTGATTTAATTTTCATCAAACTAAAACTAGACCAAAGCTTTAAAAAAAAAAAATGAGAAAAATATGACTAAGACTGAATCGCATTTTCTCCGAAAGACTAAGACTAAACCTAAATTAATTACAATAACAGTGGTGTCTGTTTTGCGTATATATTTGTAAGTGTTTTGTTTGCTTTTGCGTTCCCCAAAGGGGCACGACGTGACCTGAAGGGGCACGAGAAACCATGGCAGGAGCATCCCAGAAAGCCCAAGAAGTCCAAGAGTGACCTGGAGATGTGCACTCTGTCACCCCCTTCGCCTGACTCCAAGTCCCGTGAGTCCCGGGGGCGGGGGGTTCAATGGGAGGATCAGAGGACCGCGTCACATTTCTGTGTACAAACCCAACCCAGTCCTTGGGGATCCCCAGCCAGTCCACGTTTTCGCTCCCTCCCAGCTCCCGTTGTAACTGTTTCAGGCAGTCTCTGTTCTCGATTGGCTGAGAGGGAGCTAAAACGTGGGCCGTTTGGAGGTCCCCGGGGACTGGGCTGTTTTCCTGGGTGATCGATATCGCCCCCGCGCTGAACTCATTCACGTTACAGATGTGTAAAGGGAGCGAATAATAAGCTTCTCTCACCCCGTGCTTGAGTCTGGAAGTCGTGCTCTGTGTGCGACTATTTTTGCACGCTTACGTGAGACCCAGCGGTGAACAGCAGGCCTCATTTGGGCTGCCGTCGTGTTAGAAACACGGGGCACTAAGCATACCCCAGATAACTGAACGAAGAAATGGCACTAATGGTGGAACATTGTAACAAATTACTTGGGGGAGCGTAAGGCCAATTGAAAAGAAATGGAACGTGCTTCCGTGTTTCCGCCGCATGAGTTGTATAAAATTAGCTCTTCCCCAGTCATTTTTTTTTTTCCAATGTGAAATTACAATGCAGAAAAACGGCTTCAGTACTCCAGACGTCGTTAAATATTTCGGTAACGTCAACGTGATTCACATCTTTTCCTCTTAACTTACTTCCGTCCGCGTGGTAAGAATTTAAACCTGTGGTTGATCATTACCAAATCAGCTGTTCATATCTGCTATCTGTCGTGGCAGCTTATAACGGGAGGCTGTGGGGCTGCACTAACCCAGCAGTGTAGCTATACTGACAAACTGAATAAAGGCAGTAGCTCTCAAAGATGACAGCACTGCAATGCGATGCAATTAATTCGTTTACGTTCCCACAGTGGGAAAAAAAAAGGAGTTTGATATTGGAGTGGGGGGGGGGACTGAATTTGCCCCAGTGGTAGGTGCGATGTACTGTGAAAATTTTAAGAGACCACATCAAAGTTTTTTGTTTCACTCATTATTCACTTTATGGGTGTGTGTCTGTGAATAAGATTTTTAATTTTTTTTTCCACAAGCTGCAGCCTGGTTCTCCCCTGTTTCCCATCAATGAAGTCCCTTCCATCCTCTACCTGGCTGGCTTCTGGTCGTTCCCAGTGTCTCCTGCTTCACCTTGTTCTTGTGTACTGCTGTCTTAGAAATGTTGAACCTGGTAGCAGCCTGCCGCTCAGTGTGGCCTTCTGCCAGCAGAACCGGGATTAAACCAGGATTTAAAAATGCAGATTTTTAAAAATATAGGTCTCTTAATTTTTTCCAGAGCTGTATATCGTGGCAATGGGTACACATGCGACAGTAACAACGTGAAGGAATGCACTATAAGACAGATTTTAACATTTTAAAATAACAGTTTCATTTAGAATAAGATTAACACTGTTTAGGGTGCAGTTTCACAAGTAAACATAACGTAACTGATCCATATGATACAATGATTTATTTTTCATGGCGATCTTTGTTCGGTATATGTTTTGTCCTCATGCTCTGGCATGTCGATATCTGGGGGGAGGCCCCCCTCCCCCCCATTTGCTGCGCCCCGGCATTTACATATTTAGCAGACACTTTTGTCCAAAGCGACCTACAAGTGAGGCAAACTGCATACTGTCAAGGAGTCAGCTAGTACAGTGAGGGTGAGCATCCCAGATACTGCTGTATTCAGTATTGCAGCAAGAGCTACAGAATTACTTCTAACAAAGGAAGAACCTTATTAGACTATTCGATAACCAGAAGTGCAACCTAAGAACATTCAGGCACCGTGAAGAGGCATCGGTCTAGTGGGGGAATTCATGGAACGGATGGGTCTCGAGGTGTTTCTTGAAGGTGGAGAGGGAGTCTGGTGACCGGATGTGGTTCACCAGCTCATTCCACCATCGGGGAAGCCCACAGGAGACCCGTCTGGAGTGACACTTCTCACATGGTGGAAGGAGCTCCAAGCAGTGTTGGTTTGCTGGCCGAAGGGGGCGAGATGGGACATTGGTCTTGAGGAGAATTTTGATGGAGATGGCTGCCTGTCCATTGAGGGACCTATTAGCCAGAACGTCTAGGCTGAATAATTATCAGACATGCGTTTGTGTTTTGAATAATCTGTAGTAATTGTTTAGCATCAATATACATTTTTCCTATGTTTTAATCACATGCCACACATGCACAGTAAATAATCTGATCTGCATACCAGATGGATGTTACTTAAGATCTGTATCTTGTTTATCGCACCTTATTTTGGTTATCCCAGAACTTATAGAATTGGCTATAAGGCTTCTTTGCATATTTCTTTCTTCCATGCACTTTAAATACATTTTCTTTTTATAGATAAGATTTGGGAGTATCTGAAAGTACCTGAATGTTTTACCTACATTTTATACTGATGATGCTTATTTTCTATTTGCACAAGTGTGAGTGCAGGTGCATAGGAATTCTTTGTGTTGCATGTATCCCATCATGCTCTCCAGAAATAAACAGATACAGGTGAGAGTAATGCCTCACGTCAGAGCATAGGGTCAGCCACTTATCCTGCACCTCTCGGCAGTTTTGGGGTTATGGGCCTTGTTTGGGGACTCAGTAGTGATATCGTCCTGTTAGTCATGGGTTTCAAACCAACAAGCTTCTGAACATGGAAATATAGTCACACAGCACCATTATCTTTGCTGTGTAGGTCAATGTAGGTCTCTGTAGGTTTTGGATGGCTAGTTTTACTGTGTGTGAAGGTGTTTGCAAAGTGCTGCTGCTTTGATGATTTCAGTGTCGAGGTTGGGAGAGCGACCTTCCCAGGATTCCTGGTCCCGATCTGACAGCCATGACTTTGATGAGCTCAGTCACATCCTGCTGGAAAGCAAGAAGTTGGGAAAAGCCCTGGAGAGCCTCTCGCGCAGTAAGTGTGGTGAGCGTGTCTGGAGGTTCTGGGCCGTAGGGCAGCCTGAAGGCACCACCTCAGCCACTGCCCTCCTGGAGAGCCAACAGCATGGGCCTCCAACTCCGGTCCTGGAGACCTACCATCCAGTAGGTTTCCTATCCTACCTGGCTTCTGATGAGCCACACCTGCTCCTGATATTTACCTGAGGTCAGGTGTGGCTCATCAGAAGAAGATAGAAAACCTACTGGAGAGTAGCTGTCCAGGACCGGAGTTGGAGCCCGTACTGAGAACCAGGACAGAGGGATAACATAGTGCTTCATATAATTAAAATGAAGAGTGCGAAAAATATCGTGCAATGCTGTATGGATGAATGGTTACAGAAGAAGGATGGATATTTTAAGAAATATGGACTTACTGATGTAGTGTAAGAAACTTCTGGCGATTTAGCTTACAGGCAAGATCTTTGTTTTACAGGCTTGGCAGCCTCAGATGAACTTGACCAGGTAAAGAGGGCTTTTTTGAAATTCTTCTTGAAAACCAATTTGCCTTTTATTGATTGGTGTGAGTTTTTTAGCTCGTGAGCCTCAGAAATCGGCGTTTCTCACACGCGGATCTTTCGGCTAATGATTGGTGGTCGGCTCTGGTTGACCACACGCAACCTCTGTGATGGATCTGAGTGACAGGCCTAACCAATGCTCGTCCGATCAAGGCCTTTAACTCCGCCTTGCAACGGCCTCGAGTGATTGGCCGGTGGACTGGCCGCGCAGACAGTGATGCCGATCCCCTGGCTTCAGAGATGCTTCATCCACCTTTACCCAGGGGCTACAGAGAGACCAGTGAGCCAATAGTGAGGTCTGTGTGTATGTCTGAGTCCTCAGCATGCGCTTTTTTCACTATCACGGTATATCTGAGAAAAGGTTTATACAAATATAGTAACTCCTGAAAGAACTTAAATGTTGGCCTAAAAGCATCTCTCTGGCTAAACCCACACTTCCGCCCCCAGCCTGAAGATGGTAACGAAAAGCAGGAGCCTGAAACAGCAGCAGCTGTATCACAAGAAACAGCTGGCGGCCATGTTGGCTCAGGAGTCCTTCGACTCAACAGGTAGCCTCTATGTCTCAGACTCAGACATTGATGATGAAGATGAAGCCATGGAACTGATGGGTAAGAACAGAGGAAAGAAACTCTCTTTCTCTCTCACACGAGAGCCTCTCCTGGGACATAAACCTGTCACCTTTTGGTCTCAAGGACAGTTCCATAACCTCTACGCCACCTGCTGCCTGCTCCTGCCTCTGTCCCGCAGAGGACCTGGATGATCTACGGATGGAGGGCGTGACCAACCTAATGCCAAGCCGCACCAAGGCCAGCCACGGGCGTGGCTCCCATAGCCCCCAACCCCAGGCCAAGCTAACCCTCAACATCTGCTCCAGGTGTGCCAGGTGTGTGTGACCCAATGGCTTAACACCTCTGAGCCTGTATCCTTTAGATGCCCCTGAACGTCTGACCTGCCTGTCCCTGACAACTATGTTCTTCTCCACGGTCTGATGTATAGCTAGGTCTCTATCCTGACAGAGCTATTTCCTCGAAGCAAAATGCCAACGTTTATTGTCCCAGAAGTGATACTGTATCCACTAGCTCCCGTCTTCCTTCCGGTCCAGACTTCAGGGGGACGGCCTTGCAGACACAAGAGAAGAAGAGGAGTCTTGTGTCCAGGAAGTACCTGAAGTCCAGTGTGAGTAGTGACATCATGCTGCATGCAGCACCAACAGATGGATTCATCCTCATTTGGTCTTGAACATTTTAGATCTTTAATCATCTGCACTCATTTCTCACTGGGTGGCTCACAAAGGCCTGTTGGTGACAGAGAAACCATGAGAAAGTTCAGGAAATGCAGCCTGGAGAATGTGAAAGTTAGGAATAGTGTGTCGTTGTAAACGTGTGAATGGCTGCTGTCTTCAACAGACCCAGTTCCAGATCTGAGGACGTCTGTGGAGGAAGGTGAGAGTGTGTCTCAAGTCACAAGACCAGTGAGTAAAATCCCGATCTCCTTATCTATTCTGATCTGAGATATCTCCGTATAACCTTCAGTCAGCTCTTCCATACTGCCCTGCTTTTATGGTCTTAATGTTCAGTGGTCTTCGTTTCTTTCGAGTTGTTTACCTCAGCATGCAAATACAGTCTTGGGGGAGAATGGGATTGAAATTGCATGGCCTAATTGCAATATCCGTGTGACCAACTTGATTGCAAATCTTGATAGTTACGGTTTGTTGGCAGTTGTGTGCATCGTGACTGAGTCAGGTTGCACGTTTGCCTCGAATCTCACCCCCATTCTGTTTGGAGGTTGCATGTTCACCCCGTGTGACGTGGACTTCCTCCTGCAGTATTCATGCTCATAGAGTTTGACTGTGTGTGCACCCTTATGCTGGCTGAGAGTCTCCAGGTGACCCTGAGCAGAATAAATGGTTAGAAGATGGATGGTGGTTCTTTATTGGTTATTGAATTAATCACAGATAGCTTTGATTTTCATTATATCAATTTTTTTTTTTTTTTTACTGAGAAGCAAGGCACTACATTGCAGAAAATAGAGTGGACAGTTTTAATATCGTCATAAGATTATTTATGTTCTCATTATAACAGAAGGGCCCTGAATACATCTTATATTTTGTAACGTGTCTCTATACTTTACCCAGGGTGCACCTGGCTGGTCTTCTGGGTTTGCACCAATCAGGGACTGGAGTTCTATGGGGCTGAGCCAGCTGGGGGAAATGGCAAACGGGGGTGGACACACTGCAGGTAATTCCCACATCATGGCCAAACCCTGAGTACAGGCCTCCATTCAGTCCAACACCAATCATTTACAATGACACCGTCTCAACAATTTTACATTGTTGCACCCTCTTCATGCAAGTATAGCACTTAAAATAATACACATTCTTACCTACGTTCTCTAACCCCTAATGGCGTGGAGAGATTCTAACTATCATACAACAGTGATTTGGTGAATTACCAGTGCAGTGAAGGTAACGTCAGTGCAGTTATTGTTTGATAGACCCTCATTGTGCTTTCAGCAGATCTGGAGAAATATGTTGCCAAGGCGATGGAGGAGAAGCCAGGGAGGGGTCCCCGCAGTCCCCTGAGCAGTTTGCTCCTGCCACCCCCCCTCGCCCTCCAAAATTTGCCCCTGTCAGAACAACTGTCCAAGCTGGCAAGTCCCCTGCCCATTCTGGGAAACAAGCCCACCTCCCTGCTCCTAGGGCCTCTGCACATGCCCACCAACAGCAGCAACAGAGCGAGGACGCCAAGCGGGTGCCCGGTCCTGCCCCCGGGTACGCCCGCCGGCCTCCTCAGCCAGGGCGGAAGTCCAGATGCCTTTCTGCAGAAGAGCAGGACTGTCACACCCACCAGTCACTCAGGGTGGGGCAGAACTCTGGGGTCAACCAGTCAGATTCAGCGAAGCAGACCTACCACACCCACAAATCAGGCTGGGTGGAGCAGACCTACCACACCCCCTAAACAATCTGTATGGGGTATTCCTGCCACACCCCCCAAACAATCTGTATGGGGTATTCCTGCCACACCCCCTAAACAATCTGGATGGGACATTCCTACCACACCCCTCAAACAAACTGGATGGAGCATTCCTAGCACACCTACCAGTCAAGGCGGGTGGAACATTCCAATGACACCCATCAAGCAATCTGGATGGAGCGTACCCAACACGCCCACTAAACAAGTTGGATGGAGCGTACCTAACACGCCCACTAAACAAGTTGGGTGGAGCGTATCAAGCACACCCACCAAACATGCTGGGTGGAGCGTACCTAACACACCCACCAAACATGTTGGGTGGAGCGTACCTAACACACCCACCAAACATGCTGGATGGAGCGTACCCAGCACGCCTACTAAACAAGCTGGGTGGAGTATATCAAACACACCTACCAAACAAGTTGGGTGGAGCCTTCCTACAGCACCCTCAAAACACGTTGGATGGAGCATTCCTAGTACACCCACCAATCAGGGTGGGTGGAACATACCAACAACTCCCACCGATAAGCCTGGGAGGAGCCGGTCAGTCACACCTACCAATCAAGCTGGGCGGAGCCGATCTGTGACACCAACCAATCAGACTGGGAGAAGCAGATCGGT
Organism: Paramormyrops kingsleyae; assembly: GCF_048594095.1. Lineage (NCBI taxonomy): Eukaryota > Metazoa > Chordata > Actinopteri > Osteoglossiformes > Mormyridae > Paramormyrops > Paramormyrops kingsleyae. The sequence continues at coordinate 26,066,748 of NC_132800.1, read as the reverse complement.
CACACCAACCAATCAGACTGGGAGGAGAGGCTCCATCACACCAACCAATCAGACTGGGAGGAGGGGCTCCATCACACCAACCAATCAGACTGGGAGGAACAGATGTGTTACGCCCACTGATCCAACTGGCCTGATTACTCCAGCAGGTACCAACAATGAGGTCTTATGGCCGACTGACAGTCCAAACTCCATTCTTTCAGAGGTAATTAGTGGACCGCTCAATATTGCATACTTGGTAATGTCTCTGGAGGAAATAACTTGGCAATACGTTTATTAATACATTTTTTTAAATATACTATAAGTAACAGTAAACAAATAGTAAACACTCAGTATGTCTCCATCAAGGATAAGCTTGCTATATTTGGTGATGATGAACATCTGTGGGATTAAGCTTCCTGACTGAGTCCCATCCGAAACCTAATGGGCAGGGGTGTCAAACTCCAGTCCTGGGGGGCCGGAGCCCAGTGTAGCTTAGGGTGCTTTTCCACAGCACCAGGTACCGTACTTTCGGTACTTCCATAAAGTACCAAAAGTATGGTACTTCTTTTGTGTCGGTTTTCCACTTGCCGTAAAAACTGGTACCGGCACCAAGTGACATCATTAGTGACCGCCCCTGACTGACATCATCACAAAGCGCGACGCGGTATTTCTTTTGCTGAATTCAAACATGTTATGATCCTTTACTTTCCTGTAGTCCTGCTTAAGTTTTTTGATTTTCAAGCAGCATTGTTCGGTGTTTCGCGTGTGCCCCATTTCTTCCAAGCGGCTTGCTATTACGGCAAATACTTATTTATGCCGAGTCGTGTCATCCAAGTCCCGCTGGATCTGTTCATCCGACCATATGGCGATTAAAGCCTGTGTTTCCTCGTTTGTCCATCCTTCCATTTGACTTTTTTAATATTTTTGTTTCTACTGCTTTTTATTTTGTTTCTCGCCGTTTGCTGTGTTTCAAAAGATGGCGGTTGTATTTTGTGTTTCAGCGGCGGGCTATTTTCTTAACCAATCGACAGCAACTACGTTTGCAAGTCCCACCCCTAAGTACTGAAATACCAAAGAAGTACCCCAGCTGGTTTGGCATTTTCGGTACTGGAACTTTCGATACTGGTACTCGACCGGAAGTCAATGGAAAAGCGAAAGCACCAAAAGTACCGTACTTTGTGCGGTGGAAAAGCGCCTTTAGTTCTTTCCCTGTTCCACCACAAATCATTCAGCTCAAGAGCTGCGTGGTAATTAGCACAAGGAGTTGAATCAGGTGTGTTAAATGAGGGGAAACCCAAAAATGTGCAGGACTCTGGCCCCCCAGGACGGGAGTCTGACACCCCTGGTCTAGGGTCAGGTCTGAATAGTCCTAGGTGGGAAGTTCACATGGATGTTTTTTGTTCTCTAAATGACCCACAGTGTGTATATATGTGTGTGCTGTATGATTAGCATCCCATAACATATACCCTCTGTTGACCGAGAGCGGGTGTAGGCTTCTTATGATCTTGTGATGGATGTAGTTCAGGGCCTGAGACCCAAGGAAAAAAGTGTCTTTCAATTTTAGGTCATTTGTCTTTGGAGGAAATAAGACATCTTACAATTGAGATTTTTTCAAATTTATTTTAAATTTCAAAGCATGTCCTCTTTAGTGCACAACAGGAATAAATATGTTTCCTTACATCAGTGAAAAGATAGATGCAAAAACAACACGTCCACTACAATGGACATAAATGAATGGGTGGGGACTCAGGGGGATTTAAATGGGACAGCTTACAGCATCTTGAAAGACAAGCTGGGAGAGTTTGCTTTTAGAGATTTTATATTTATTTCTTTATTATATTTATATTTATTTATTCCAAAGTCATTGGGTTGTGCTGTGCTGTTTTCTAGACACTCTGTCCAGTGTTAACCCAAAGACAGTCTTCCCAAAACGGTCTCTGGGGTATTCTCTCCCCGAGACGTCCGAGAGTGCCATGTAAAAGCTGGACCCCCACCCCACGCTCTCATGCTGCCCCCCTACAGGCTGAATTCTACCAGCAGCTACAGGCCATGAAGCAACCCTGGATTTTGCCCAGTGACACGGAGAGCGAGGACGGCATGACGGGCCCCGGACCAGCGTGAGTTTGTGCGCTCGACTTCCAGACTCATGCAGACGGCTCTCCTGGGTTTTACACAGCGGGTGACACTGTCAACTCTCAGCTCCCAAGACGCAGGGTTTGAATAGCTGGTGTCTCTGTTTTTGTCATCCTCTGTGGAAATGTTCCGTGTTTGTCTGTGTACACTGGGCCCTTTAAAAAAGCCAGGGAGGTGAATTTCTACACCGAAATGTGTTTGCAGGTGTACGTGCAAAACAGGTCTTTTGAAAACCATCAGTATTAGCTTGAAAACATGGAATACTGAAACTTACAAAAGGCATTTTGAAGTATGTGAAGTACATGAATTATTAAATATTTGAAATAGACATTTGCCTGACAGCAGGCGGAATATTTCTTCCATATTTCATTTATCAGACTAAAACAGGAAATCAAAAATGATTAATTAAAAAGAGGTTTATGTGGGTTGACATCTGAAGTGTTACTTTTACATTTTTTCAGTGCAGACAGACAGCAGGTTTGCAGTGCATTCTGAAGATTACAAGGTTTATAGAAAAGTAGTTATTGATTTTCTGTTTAATTCCATTTCTGTCTGGTTTATATTAAAATATAAACAGAAAAATATTTGCAGGGTAAATTCTTTCCTGCTAGGAAGTAAAATCCTCAGTCTTATTTATGCACATAAAAATACATTTGCTTTTTTGGGGATTTATATAATTGTGTATACATTTTTTGCTATGCAAATAGTCTTATTGAGAGTTAATATTTGAGCCACTTAAATGTTTGCATAAATGTTTAACCAAACAGAAACACATATTTGCATTTTTGGCATGCAGCTCTTCTCTGGGTAGCAGTCAGGGGTGGCGGTAGCGGGATTTGCAGATTCCCTCTCATTCTGTCTCAGGTGAGCCTCTTCCATTTCACAAGCCCATGAACCCAGAGTCCGAGTTCACAGAGACCCCTGTAGCCGAGAGTGAGAGCTGCCCGGAATCCCTGGGACGGCCGCAGCTTCAGTAGCATTAAACCCTGAGTGTCCTCTGAACCAGACGTGCCCAGATTCCCTCCGAAAATGGGACTAGTGGGGTCTGAATGTGCACTTTGAAGATGAATCGGACTCCCAGAGCTTATGAAGTCCCTTAAACCTGATTTATAAAACGCCGTTGGACTTGCTGAAACTGGTCCGGAGGTGTCATTGCTATTTCAGCCGTCTAACCCCTGCTGAAGCAGGCTCCTCTGCTCTTGCCATCACACCATTTTGGTGTTTAACATTTTTATCCCCTCTACAGGAAACCGGAGGGCCAACTGATCCACTAACTCCACTGTGAGCAGCTGAGCATGTCAAGCTCGCAGATCAGGGGACAAAGCATGGTTTTATTTACTGCAATAAAAGAAAAAAAAAGGAAACGATTTTTTGTTGTTTCTCCACTCCAGTGTTTTTCATGAAAAACACACATTTTGATATCTTTAATATCATACATTATATTTGTCATATCACATAAACAGACTCAATTTACAAAAATATACATGTTTAAATGGTCATTACTAATGCACCGATGCAGTGATTTCCATATCTATGCAAACATATGATTTTTCTGCCTCCATTAATTCAAGCTCCAGTGCAGGAACAATAAAAGGTCTGAGCACTGAAAAGTTGTCGGGGGTCCCTGGCTGGCCTATGGCCCAGGCTATCTGCAGTGCATTAGTGCACTGTACCCCAATAAGATGTATTTACTGTGGGTGTACAGAATATCAGTGGTGGGCACAGTTTTGATAACCGCTATCTCCAAAGTTTAATTCGATAAACTGGTAAACCACTAAAAATTATTTAGCGGAAGCTAATGATAACCGCTAACGTTTATTATATGAATTTAGCTTCGGTTTGGTTTTGGGCTCTGAAATCCTAAAAACATATCTATATTCTGTAGTCTCTGGAATTTGTTTTCTTTCAATGATATTCCATTTGTCTGAGTCCTCCTATCCTGTGGCTGGCTCGGACTGACGCCCTCAGAGACGCCGCTTGGGGATTATAAACATGCCGCCATTTTCCCGGAACTAGGAAGGAGGGTCTCAGCTATTTACTAGCCTATAGCTGTCAGTCAGAGCCTGGAAAATAACCTAGAATTAACCTAAGATGGATAATTAAGGCAGTCTGGGCTAAATGTAAGTGAACGAAGAAAAAGTCCATTTAAACTGGGGAACCTGAAATACAAAAGGTTAAGCGACTAAGCATGAAATCCATACAGGCCCAAGTTCTGTGCTTAGTTCAGGGTGCCCCGGTTTAAATGTACTTTCTCCATTCACTTACATTCAGCCCAGACTACCATTATCGAGCAATCACGTCTCGTGTTTAAATGTAGCCAGGCAACGGTGCGCCAGACAGACTGGTGCAGACATGCTCAGAACAAACCGGAACAAGTCCGTCATTTTAGGATTTACAAGTGTTTTTGACTGTTGAACTTCCTTTACCTTCAAAAAATTATTAGTGGATTTACAGCTCTGAGGATTATTTACCAATTACCATGTTTATTAAACAATCTGATCCCATCCTGTCTAAAAAAAGGGCTGAAATCCATAAAGAGATGCATCTTTTCATGTCATGTGAGCCAAGTGAACCTGACCTATGAAAATACCGGGTTAATATTATAAAGGTCATACTTTGTGTTTAAAAATTATCCTGTGGCATCAGACCTTCTGACAAACACTCGCAGGAGCAAAGCGAACATCAGACCACAGTGGAGTAAAGTCATCAACCATCCAGGCTAAACGGCAAACATCTGCCTGAACCCGAATGGAAAGATGCCCAGTAGGTGATGTGCTTTAGCAGAGGGTGACAGGCCTGAAGATGGACGCTCCCTGGAACTGACGTAGACTGCTGCAGACGCTGCTGAAGTGCTCACAAACTGCTCCTCCACCTGCAGCTTTCGGACGCGCCGCTCGCTGTGCAGAGGAGAGGAGTCAGGAGGACACTCTGGATAAACACACTCTATAAACCACACATTCAATCCATCCTTATGTTGGCTCACAGGGGGCGGAGCCTAACATGCTATAAACAACCCATCCATCCTCCAACCTCTTAATCTGGATGCATTTAGATGGAGGTATAAAGCGCACATCCACCTAAATCCATCCACACCATGAAACACCACATAAAACATTGCATATAAACACACGAATGCCTACAAACTAACTATAATTAACCCTATAAACTGCCCCTTAAAATGCCACAGACACCAAGGCTTCACCCACCACGGCCAATCTTGCCCTCCTTCTCCAACTTATTTAGGTGATGCAGGAGGTTCACCTCGGCCGCCCCGTGTAGATGTGGAGGTGTCTCCTGAGAGAGAGGGAGAGAGAGAGGGAGAGAGGGAGAGAACGAGAGAGAGAGAGGGGGAGAGAACGAGAGAGAGAGAGGGGGAGAGAACGAGAGAGAGAGAGGGGGAGAGAGAGAGGGAGAGAGAGACGGAGGAACAATGGCTTCGTTAGTCCCTCATTACCAGGCTCTGCTGTGCTTGTGCTTATGAGTGTTTATGCTGACGCACACAATTACAGAAACTGACGACGGTCACCAAAGGCTTTACTGTTCACTATCCACAGACAATCTGCTCAATTTATATCTTTCAACTTACATATGACGTTGGTAGGGGGTCATGCCTTTGTTGACATTAAAATCTGGATTTATAAAGCCTGGTTATGCCTTGTGAATAATGATTATAAATGATCTTGAATTAAACTCCATAATTCTGCCTTAGAGCCATCAGGATATTACACTGTTCCATCAAGCTGAAGTCCGCATGGAAAGCCAGCAGCTCATAGATTCAAAAGGCAATAAGCTGTTATTAATTAGGCAGATTTCAGTGCAGCGTTTTCACTGCAGAGGTACTGTGTGGATGAGCTGCGTGGATGAGCTGCGTGGATGAGCTGCGTGGATGAGCTGCATGTCGAAAGGGCGGCGCTTCCTGTGCATGCCTGTACCTTATAGATCAGCTTGACAAGCTCAGCGGCGGTAAAAGATTTGCCGGCTCCCGCCTGCAGGGCAGCCAGGATCTGCTGCTCACGGAGCTGCCTGTGCGCGATGTACTGCTGGATCTTACCGAGAGCATCCTGGACCACGGGGCCGTGACCTGGAGACACGAGCAGAAACACACACAGACGGTCAGTCAGTCTCACAGCTACACACAGGGCAGGAACGACTGCATGTACTAGGGATTCGTTTTGGCAGCCCTGGTGTGTACATTCACAGACAACATGTAAGAACAAAGAACATAAATTAAGAAAAATATATAAGTAGACTGTGCCCTGTGATGGGTTGGCGCCCCACCCTGGGTCGTTCCCTGCCTCGTGCCCGTAGACCCCCCGCCACCCTGAATAGGACAGGCGGTTTCAGACGATGGACGGAAAGGTGGAAAAAAAGTTATAGAATGAAGGGATAAAACAGCACAGAGCAGCAGAATAATACATGATATAGCTGTTTACTGTACAGGGAAGAGAATTATACTGAATATTGGAATATAAAAGTATGAAAATACATGGATGTCCAGCAGATGAAAAAAGATTGCAAGCAGAGGGGGGGGGGGGGTGTGACAGAGGCAGGGACTTTTCAGCGGCGGGGGGGGGGGAGGGTGGGGTTAGGGGGGTCAGGGGACTTGTTGATGAGTTCAACTGCTTAAGGGAAGAAGCTGTTTTTGTAGCATGTGTATATATCCCACACAGAGTCCGTGACCACATAAGCCCATGGATAGTCTGTGTCACACACACACACACACACACACACACACACACACACAGGCGTGTCCTGGACACAGCAGCCTGATCCACCGTGGCACGGGGTATCTAACCTGGGTAGATGAGGTCGGCCTTGCAGGTAAGCAGCCGCTGCAGTGACTTCATGTAGAGGTACAGGTCCTCAAACACAGCCGTACCCTCACCCAGAATGCAGTCTCCAGAAAAAATAGCCCCCTCTTCCTCCAGCATTAGGGCCATGTGGTCATCTGTGTGCCCGGGAGTGAACAGGATCCTGTGGGAGAAAGATCCGAGCGTCTGGTCTCCTCCAACCTCCAAGGACCCCCCAGGCAGGCATCTACCGGGCATTGAGTAGCGACTAACCTGAGGGTGGCTCCTTCCGTTTCTATAACATCTCCGTCCTTCAGATAGGTGTATCTCCTCTCATTCCCAAGTGCTTCCTCCATGAAGGGTGTGCGGGGGAGCTTGCTAATGCGCATGTCGGAATCTGCACGGGTTTTAAAAAAGAAATGTATACACTAGTGGCCAAAATTGTGTAAACACTTCCAATTTGCTCCAGTAGTTAATCGTCCAGCGTATGATATTCGTAACATTCTTTAATTGTTTATAAACGTTACCGGCAATATTCGAGTAGTGATTTTAAAGTGTGATGCCAAAAATGCTAGGGGCTTCGACAATTTTGGCCACAAGTGTACATGGAGTCTTGTTTAAAGTGTAGTGAACCCGTCCCGGGGCCAAGCTGGGGGGGCTTGCCGGCTCACCTCGGGCAAACTCCCTGCAGATGTCGGCGACCCCCCCCGTATGGTCGTGGTGCCAGTGAGTGACCACGATCTCCTGGATGGCCGCGTCAGCCTGGGTCAGCGCCTGCTGCAGGCAGCTCAGGTACTCCGGTACGGCAGCTTCGCCTGTGTCTATCAGGACGCGTCTGAGCAAGACGAAAACGCACAAGTACAATAAACGCAGGGGCTGCATACCTCTGTACGGAAGAGAACATGCACATTGTGTAAGCTGTGCGATCTGGCAGACATTAAGCCTAGATCTTGTAGGAGGTCCTGCGATCTAACATGTAAAGTCATGCCGTAGCAAAGTCGCACTTTGATCTCGTAAGAAAAACAAACAGACGTTAGCCTGGATTAGCCAAGTTAGCGAGTTTCAGGAATTAACTCAAAAACAATTATATGTGTCCCGGATGCACCCCCGGGTTTCCCACACTTCGGTATTAAAGATACATACAGCAGATAAGCATTTCCTTGCAAAAAAAAAGAGAATAAAACAAATGACTTCTTTACTACACAGCTATCCGAAATGCTAGCTGACTGTGTACCTCTTCCCCGTCCCCACCAAATACGTGTTGGTTCCCTGGAGTGTCATGGGCCCAGGGTTGCACCCCAAAACCCGCACCACCCGGGAAGACAGCTGCTCTATCCGAGGAATGAAGCTGCTCATTTTCAGCCGCTGTCCGACAGAAATGGTCAGTATTGGGTGATCACGGCATGAAAAATGGCAGGTTTGCGATGATGCACTAGCGCCGCCCAGTGGCCACCAATGTGATCCGCTTACCATTACACAAGGAAAGTACAGTTCAGTTACGTTTTCAGCGACACGTCTGTTTCAATTTCAGTTCATTAATAAAAATGCGTTAATGTAATAAACACGACTCGTTTTGGAGATTTCCGTTGCATTTATTTGTATCACAATTGAGACAGGTGCATGAAATTACAGAAACGATGAACGACTGTGACACCAAGACCAAACATATTACTTGCACTGACATGAAGTTTCACAAGATACGTTAAAATTAAAATTGCAACACCGTATTCGTAAATATAACATTGTCCAATTTAAATACGTATGGATGTGTTGTATCACTAAGATACTCTTGTGATCCCTGCCATGTGACGTCACATCCGATTCATTGCACGCTCTGCGTGTGCGACGTCATTTCTTTTCATCACAGCCTTCAGCACCGGCCCCCACCGTCTAGATTTAGAAACTTTATTCTTAGCGGGCCCATCACGGAACTGCTGCGGTCCATCTGATTCTTCAGCCTCCGAGACGATCTCCATTTTCTGGATGATCAGCTTTAGAAGGCTGTGCTGATTCTCCAACACCCGTGACATTTGCTTTAGCCTAGAAAACACGAACATTTCCCACAGTGAACACCAGGGGGTACTCAAAACTCACGTGGGCCGAAGGGCTTGGTTACGGCTACAAAAGAATCCCTCACCTGTTCTTCTGCTTATTTAACTCCTGTTCCACGGGGTTTAGCTGACAGCGGGATATGCTCACAGGACTGTGGGCCTCACTGTATTTCCCCCACAACCAGAAAGCTTTGTTCTGTTTAAAGAAATTGCATTATTTCTCTACATATGATGGTGTCATTTTGGCTTATTAGGTAAGAGTTCAGCTGAGATACATAAATGTGATATCCTAGTAAAGGTCTATAATGGCGTCAGTTCAGTTCAGGGGTTCAATGATGTTTGTTCTCTCAGTATTTCGGTTACATGCCTTTACTTTGCATGTTCTGTTTGGGTAGACTATGATCGAGTCCTTGTCGACACGCTTCATGAACCAGTTTGGCATTTTCTCCTCCAGATTGGTGTGAAGGTCAATCTGGAAACAGTACAGAATTTTACAGTACAGCCATGAAAACAGTTTCATTTGTGTATTGTCTAAATCAGGGGTGGGCAATCTTATCCGCAAAGGGCCGGTGTGTATGCAGGTTTTTGGGATAACCTGTAGGTCAGCTTTTCAAACCCAGATGTGGGGACTCTTCAGCCAATCAGTCCTCTAATTAGTGACCTAATTAGAGAGTTGCAGAGAAAACCCACATACACAGCGGCCCTTTGTGGATAAGATCGCCCCCCCCCTGGTCTAAATGCACAACTTCATATTGTATTTCTGCAGTAGCTTTCTGTAAGAATTATTTTGTACCCATATGGAAATAAAGTTAAACTTCAACGGATTATGCTTCACCTGCATAGCTATGCGCTTCAAAACAGCGTCCTTCTGTACCTCTGCAATGTCTCCAACGGCCAGACCAATCTGTTAGGCACAAAGAGACACTGAAGCAGTACGGCCTCTTTGTGAAGTACAGTTCTGTGAATGAGCCATGTGGTTTAACTCGAGCCTTAAACCGAAGACACAGCCTAAGTATTTACAACGCCAAATACGAACATGGCTATGTACACGGCTGCCGAGCATGCTGGGATATGCTGGTAGCCGAGCATGCTGGGATATGCTGGTAGCCGAGCATGCTAGGATATGCTGATAGGCTCCGCTATGCTGCAATATTATTAGACAATCAGAAACTCTTGGGAAGTGAAAAGCGTATGATGTGCACCTTTGGCTTCAACCAGACAGGAACTGTTTTGAAGTCTGGCGTCCTGATCAGGACTGACAATTTATCATGCGATTATACTGTTATTGTTTTGTATTATTTCAGTAAGATAATGTGATTGCACTTTGTATTCATCGACATTTAATCTGTTGCATGTTATAAACTGTAAAAAGGCTATTATTGTCTCTTTTCGTAAAATTTACCCTGCCTTTACAAAGTGATGGCTGTGGGGGGCAGTGACAATGACGTTCCAGACTGATGGACAGTATGCAAACTATTACAGGTGTGATGACACCTATCTCATCGATATTCATTGTGTAGGACACTGACTGAAAAAAAAATAGTGTCACTCCAAAGTTCTAACATTTTAGTAATTAAACCACATAACATTTCAGGATGTCGCATTCACCTATGTCCATACGCTTCAGAGCTCAAAAGTCTCTGCTAAAAAAATGTATAATGTGATTTTTTTACAATTTCCCAGCACCTCTGAAAGTAGGCTTTTGACAAGTGTATGTTTAAAGTTGATTTTAACAAAGAATAGAATAATAACATAGTCTCAGATTATTGGTGTTGAGTTTGTGCTGATTAAAAACATTTGTAGCGCTTGGGATAAATATTTTTTAGATAGGTGTTTAAAAATGTCCAGGCATGTCAGACTACCCTGAAAGTGCCTGAGAGACCTCAGACTCCAGAGGGTTAAGAATAGTACATACTAGTAGATTCATGAGCAGGATGGGCATCATGAGGAGAAACCAGACAAAAGAATAGTACATACTAGTAGATTCATGAGCAGGATGGGCATCATGAGGAGAAACCAGACAAAAGAATAGTACATACTAGTAGATTCATGAGCAGGATGGGCATCATGAGGAGAAACCAGACGAAAGAATAGTACATACTAGGAGATTCATGAGCAGGATGGACATCATGAGGAAAAAACCAGACAAAAGAATAGTACATACTAGTAGATTCATGAGCAGGATGGGCATCATGAGGAGAAACCAGACAAAGAGAATGTAGGAATCATAGGGGAAGGGCAGGTTGCCCTTGAGGTATGGCTCCAGGAAGTTGTCCTGGTAGTTTATCTCCCCTGCCATCATGACGAAGGTCTGCATCACGGAGAGCTCCAGCCTGTTAAAATATTTCTGCAAAACAGAAGAAACCCCATGAATTCTGCACATACTTGCTATTACCTTTAGTACAATCGAGTAGATCAGTGTTTCTCAATCCAGTCCTCGGGGACCCGCAGACAGTCCACGTTTTAGCTTCCTCCCAGCTTCCACCATCTGTGAGTCCCTGAGGACTGGGTTCGGAAACAATGGAAGAGATAAACACCAAGACGTGTGAGTAAACACTTGCACAATGTGCCTTGTATGTGTGGATACCTGTCCGACCATGAGGGCATAAAATGCAAGAGCGAAGGCGAGCATCAGGAAAAAGAAGAGGATGATGATGCTGATGAAGGTGCGCATGATCTCTCTGAACATCACCACATAGATCCCAAAATGTTCAAATCTGTACAAAAGCAGAGATCGGAGGACACTGCAAATAGTTAGAGGTCCATATGACTAATATGATAATAACTAACAGCAATAATGTAATCAAGGAGATTGACAGCAATGATGTAGTCAAGCCAGTGATGTTCAATGACATGGACTTCGGTGAGCCGACGACACGTAACAGTGAAGGGAAGTCACACCTCTGCAAGTAGAGCAGGAAATTGATCCAGGATGTGAGGACTCCCCAAGCCCCTGCTCTCCAGTGAAATGTCCCTTGGCTGTTCAGAAGAAGAGCAATCACAAAGACTAGGGAGAAGATGGCGGACTGCCAGTCAAGGCCATTGCAGATCTCTTGGATGATTTTGCAACGCTGTAGGACAAGGAAGCAAAAACATCATGGTACTTAAACAGCAAGGGACCCAGGCAGCAAAAGACTCACAGACAGTACAGACACAAAGGGAAGGATACGAACAGCACAGAAACCCTAACTCACAGATTCCTAAAACTCACAGAACCCCAAAACTCATGGGAGGGCTGGTACCTGCCGACTTATCTGTATCACCTCCTTGCCGACTACATACAGGTTCATGGCCAGGACCAGGAACATGCAGATGGTGGCAAAGAAAGACTGTGGGAAGCAGATGTATCATAGTGTTTAGGTCTGGAAAAGATGCTCGGGTAGATTTTCTGTAAAACTACAGGTAATGGCTGATTGATGACCATCATTTAAAGCGTCACAAGGACATAAGGCCCTATAATAATGAGGTTCTAATCATTGTGAGTCATAATTAACGAATCTTCAATGTATTAAATTAATTTGGACGAATTGGAAAATACAAAATGAATGATTTGAGAAGTGGTTTGGCATCAGCCATGATGTGTGTGCCCTTGTAAATGTGTAGCTTGGTTGCAATGATGTCTAATAGATTTGGCGTTTAGCTTCTTGATTGGGCAAGGAGTGGTCCAATTTATGGGGGAGACATCTGGGCTACCTTGGACAGTACCACCACGAGACGTGGCAGGTAGATTCTGAATGTACGGAGGACTGTCGTCAGGACTTTGAAAAGCTAAAGACGCTACCTTGTTCGAGTTAAAGGTCATGGTGACGTTGGTTCCATTGGCAGTGGGTGATGTTTGGTAAGTGGGCTTCATGGTCACAATGAGGTAGGACAGAGGCAGCAGACCCAGGCAGTAGACAGACAGGTTGAGTAGATGTGCTTTGATGCCATAAGCATTCCTGTGGCAGATTAAAGGAGCCCACACTCATTACATCAAGCACAACCTTTCTACAGATGGAGTGACTTATCACATGCCACGTCATTCAGGTTCTCTTGAATAGCCATGTAAATGTACATTTCATCGGTGGAGAACCTGGAATCTGCAGATACAGTCGATCTGCGAAGATGATGAAGTGCAGACTTTATACTCACCATTTCATTTCCAAATATTTTTTGCAGACGGGATGAGTGAGCAGTTCTATGCGATTAAAGTGCACCATCGTCTGGCAAAGGAACAAACAAACACAAAGGGATGCAGCTTTATAAGCAGATTATGGTCTCTGCAGTTACATACATGCAATAATTACAGATATGGTCATTATAACTAATAATGATGCTAACTTTGCTAACTTCTGATCTGTGTAATACTTCTCCCAGCACTATCTGTACTGACAGGCAGCTGTCTGGTCCTTTGGTCATACTTGCAGCATAAATCCTACAATCACTGGTGCACAAACTGGTTTCCAGCAGAGATTGAGGGAGAAAAATAGTAATGGTGACTTAATATTTTGAACACATTTTTGGGATTAAATTGGCTATAGAAAATAGACACAATACCTGAAAACCAAAGGTGACCAAACAGATTCAGCTTTCAGAAAAAAAATCAAGACATAAATAAAGGTTTCTGACTAATTTGTTGATATGGAAAAGGAAACTCTATCTGCTGGATGGGTGGAAGCTCCTCTGCTTATTCATCAATTTCAAAGCATTTTATTTATATCCAAATAATATTTTGTTGCAATGGTTACATATTTCTTGAAAAAAATCACTGACATCTCCACTTACATTGAGGGCCCAAAGCGGCTGAATTGCTCTGGCCTTATTTTGTTTGTCTTGCTTTACAAATTTCACTGGAGCTTGCAGCCACTGGAAATCATACTCGATCTGTGGGTGAAGAGAAACCCGAAGGACTCAGCATACTCGTAGAGTGAAGGTTTCAGTAAGTAAGGTCTCAACTCCCACACAGGAAATGCAAACTTACAGAATAATTGTGACTGTTGGGGTCGTCTTCCGATTCCTTGACACATGTGTCTAGAAGGAACTGAAATAAATACTGAACTTTTTAGCTTTTGATTGTCAAGCAAATGCCAATAAGGGCTCATGTCAATCCCGTGTATGATCTCTGTAATGTGAACAAACCTTGAAAGACTCTGGTAGGTTCTCTATCAGGCTAATCACAGGGTAGCCTTTAGTCGAGTCCAGCTTAAACGTGGTGAGGGCTTCTTCACATCTGCAACACCGAGATTTCATCAAACGTCTCTTCTGCTCCCCTTGTGTTATAGGACCTTCAGTCTGCAGACCAGGACTGTCGTTTCTACTGCTATGATTTTCAGAGTGTCTAGCATCAATCTTCCCTGCTTTGTCTAAGCTGTCAGGAGCGAATGTCCCCCTGATTCACCTCGGGCCACAGATGGTTGTGTTTATATGCCTAATAAACCATACTGAAAGCTCAGGGTACAGTCCTCTCTGTTTGTGACTGACAAGTTGCCTGGGCACATGATGCTCTGTTTCCCACGCTGCATTGCACCAACCTGTCACTCTCGATCGTGACATTGGTCACCTCCTTTCTCCCATGATGCACTGCTTCATGCAGGAAGGAAGCGTCGCTCTTGTTGAGTGTCATCTGGGCCCCCATATTCAGCAGCAGCTTGACCGCCTGGGCTTGGCCTCCCCTGGCGGCCACATGCAGGGCTGTGCTCTGTCCCAACGGCCCATCGGGCCAACAGGGAACATCGCATTTACTGACATCCAAAGCAACGTACAAGTCAGGGGAACCTTGCAGTCGGAGAGCAAAACTGGCCAGTGTCTCTGGAGCAGTTGGGGTTGAACGCACCTGCTCAGGGGCCCAACAATGATATGATTATAGGATTTGAACCCACAACTTTCAAAATACTGGCACCGATATCAAACCCATTTGGTTACATGGCACCCATCTTGTAGTCAATGTGTCACCAAGACCAAACGCTACTAATTTGAGCATCATACTCTAATACTGGTGAAGTCATATTATGTGTTTTAGCATATTAAGGTCTGTGTACGCTGGCTCATACCCCATCCTCATCCACCCTGTCCAGCAGCTTGATATTCGAGCCCAGGAGAACAGTCATGGTCTGCGTGTATCCTTCTGCTGCAGCATGATGCAAGCAAGTCCAACCTTTATAATCGCTAAGAAGCGCAGTGAAAAAACAGGCCAGAATGACTGGTGAATGGGACAGCCAAAACTATGGGTTACTACATATCTGCCGACATTACAAGTCATTTGGGGTACCTCATTTTCACTAGTGTAGTGGCACTTTGTGGCCAATAGGGGGCCCCACAAAAATGCGTGATTTGAGTGGTGATATAGAGTGCCACTAACCACTGCAGTGTTATCTGCATGACTGTGACCATGTCTGGGATAGGGTGTACCTAGGCTCCTCCCCATTTTTATCCACATAAATTGATCCCCCTTATTGAACCATGAAAATAGGGTAACACCCACCTGTGAAACAAGGCCCCCTTCCTGAGCAGAAGCTGCACGACCTTGAAGTGTCCGCCACGAGAAGCCAGGTGTAGGGGTGTCATGCCGCTCTCATCTCCCTCGTTCAGCAGCTTTGTGTCAGTCATGTTCTCCAGAAGCCTTTGGCATGTGTTGATCCGTCCGTACCTTTGGTGTGTAAACATCAAACATGTTCGTTTAGCTGATCTGGTGATTGGATTCTGTACAAAAAGGCTGCTGCGGCCCTTTCTGGATAAGACTGCCCACCCCTGGTACAGACAGTCCTCTGGCTGCGGCCCTTTCTGGATAAGACTGCCCACCCCTGGTACAGACAGTCCTCTGGCTGCGGCCCTTTCTGGATAAGACTGCCCACCCCTGGTACAGACAGTCCTCTGGCTGCGGCCCTTTCTGGATAAGACTGCCCACCCCTGGTACAGACAGTCCTCTGGCTGCGGCCCTTCCTGGATAAGACTGCCCACCCCTGGTACAGACAGTCCTCTGGCTGCGGCCCTTCCTGGATAAGACTGCCCACCCCTGGTACAGACAGTCCTCTGGCTGCGGCCCTTTCTGGATAAGACTGCCCACCCCTGGTACAGACAGTCCTCTGGCTGCGGCCCTTTCTGGATAAGACTGCCCACCCCTGGTACAGACAGTCCTCTGGCTTCTACGTACTCGGCTGCAAAGTGAAGTGCGGACTTCTTCTCTTTGGACTTGTGGCCCAGCGAGACGTTGAGACCCAGCATGTTTTTGACAGAATCCAGGATGCCGAGTCTGCAAGCGTAGTGCAGGGGGGTACAGCCATCTTGATCCTCCTCACTCAGCAGGGCCTTGACATCGTCCAGCTATGAAGAAGCAACCAGAAGCTACCAGACCTGACAGCTACCACCAATGTCATCACAGTCTAGTTAGGCCTTGACTGTTCTTCACCATATTTATTTGACTATAGACAGGTGTGGTGGCCGTTTCCAGGAGTGACATCAGCTTACAGATGGGACTACAGCACTGTCATTACCTGCAGAATATCTTCTGAAAGATTTTTCAGTCCTTTTGGTTGCAAAACAGCCAAATGCAAGAAGTTGCAGCCAGAATTGTCCTTAATTTTCAGATCTGCTCCTGAAGCACACAAATACGTGACACTGACAATCTCCCTTGGAATTCACACGAAACAATCAATCTCTCGGTCTAGACATCATGAAGAGTATTCGAATCCTTAACACGAGGACAGATCACAGGTCCATGACTGAAAGGCTGGAAATCCGTTTGTGGCCCTTAGTGAGATGGTCCTCTGGGTCAAACTTATGTCCTCTTTAACTTAATGATACAAAGTGATAGTAGGAGGTTTGTGGTTCTCTACGTTACACTCACCCAGTAAAAGCAGAAGGATAAGATTGTCCATGTATTACTCACCCAATGGCAATATGACGCTTAGGCTTCTCTACTTTCCATTCACCAAGGAGGTTTAGGGTTCTCTACATTTAACTCTCAAAGTAATAGCAGTAGGTTAAAGTTTTCTAAGTTCCACTCACCAAGTGATAGTAGGAGGTTAAGGTTCTCTAGGATCCATTCATCATGTGACAGCAGACAGTTAAGGTCCTTTATGTTCCACTCACCCAGTGACTGTAGGAGGCTACAGTTCTCTATGTTTAACTCACCATGTGACAGTAGAACATTCACAGTTCTCCAAGCTTGACAGCTGGTAGCCAGAAGCAAGGGGGAGTTTCCTTTACAGTCAATGCAGTTGATATCTGCGCCCTGTGGAAAGGCGTTATCCAATCACTGTGCAAGCAGACATCATCCTGAGCCTCTCTATTAATGCCAAACAATTTTCACTTCATATATTTCCTGTATTTCTTTCTGTTATGCATTTAAATTTGGCCTGAGATCTGATTCAAAGGGGATGTACTGGTGCAGGACCATTTGCATGGTGAACTGTTGTGCATGCAGGTCACTGTACCTTCAGAATGAGTGTACTGGTGCAGGACCATTTGCACAGTGAACTGTTGTGCATGCAGGTCACTGTACCTTCAGAATGAGTGTACTGGTGCAGGACCATTTGCACGGTGGACTGTTGTGCATGCAGGTCACTGTACCTTCAGAATGAGTGTACTGGTGCAGGACTATTTGCACGGTGGACTGTTGTGCAAGCAGGTCACTGTACCTTCAGAATGAGTGTACTGGTGCAGGACTATTTGCACGGTGGACTGTTGTGCATGCAGGACCATTTGCACGGTGGACTGTTGTGCATGCAGGTCACTGTACCTTCAGAATGAGTGTACTGGTGCAGGACTATTTGCACGGTGGACTGTTGTGCATGCAGGTCACTGTATCTTCAGAATGAGTGTACTGGTGCAGGACTATTTACACGGTGAACTGTAGTGCATGCAGGTCACTGTACCTTCAGAATGAGGAACTCTGCCAACTCCATGTGATCAAAAATGGTCGCCCTGGGAGCAGAACCACCAGACAGAGAAGACACTGGATCATTAAGGTTTGTTTTAATGCTACCGGTGTGGATTTAGTAGGAGAGACACAGACAGTGATTTTAATAAACATGACCATAAAGCATAATGAACTGCACTGCTTATTTAACTTTATGATACAAAGCATTATGAATCATAACACTGCGGCTGGCCTAGCTGTACTTGTCTTATTAAATGGAAAATAGAACAGTGTGTTTGAGTGATAAGACATTAATAGTGCTGGAGAGTATTTCCCCTTTACACTGTGACACTGGACAAGATAAACTGCACAGCAGGAAATGAAGAGTATGTTTAAGACTCGTAAAAAGTGGTAATTATTGACCTGGACTCATTTAGACGGCTCTTGGCTGTGGAACTACACAGAGTGATGTAAGGTCTTATAATTAAGGACAGTTGTCTATTTATAAGACACATATCTGGCTTAACAAGGTTGCTCAGAAATCTGTAAAAATGTTTAGCTGTGTTCTGAATGTTAACTAAAAAGACATTATAATAACAACAGCCAAGTTAGATGAATCAGTGTGATGCAGAATAGTCTAGAATAGAGTAGTTTGTGAAAGATGAGATATGAGTCAGTGTCAGTGCTCTATCAAAACCAAGAAGTATGTTGAATATTCAACTTTGCCAGTAATTCATCAGTCATGCGGCCAAAAGGGACAGTGCTGGCCACCTGTGCAGGGGTGTGTGCAGTGCCCCGTCAGTGATGTTGATAATGTCCTCAACCCTGTCGTACGCCGACAACATGAGCTTGACCACCTCCAGTGCCCCCTGTGTGCAGGCCAGGTGGAGGGCTGTAGATTTGTCACTCTGTTTCAGGAGGAAGAAGTGGGTCTGTCACACTGTGTTACAGAATGGAAGCACTTCTATTACACAGAATTACAGACAGGAAGTGGGTCTGTCACACTGCATTACAGTGAGGACATGGCTCTGTTACAAAGAATTACGGGAAGTGGATCTGTCACACTGTATTACAATAAGGAAGTGGCTCCGTTACACAGAATTACAGACAGGAAGAGGGTCTGTCACACTGCATTGCAGACTAGAAGTGGGTTTGGTACACTGCATTTTATAGAGGAAGTGGCTCCTGTCACACTGCATTACAGAAAGGAAGAGATTGTTACAGAGAATTATAGAGAGGAAGTGGGTCTGTCACACTGCATTGCAGACTAGAAGTGGGTCTGTTACACTGCATTACAGACTAGAAGTGGGTTTGGTACACTGCATTTTATAGAGGAAGTGGCTCCTGTCACACTGCATTACAGAAAGGAAGAGATTGTTACAGAGAATTATAGAGAGGAAGTGGGTCTGTCACACTGCATTGCAGACTAGAAGTGGGTCTGTTACACTGCATTACAGAGACGAAGCGACTTTATCGATATTACACATGGTGGTTCCCATCTGTTATAAGAGGAAATATTGCCACTTCCAGTGAACACTGGATATATAAAGTGAAGAACTCCAGGAAAACAGTTTACCTGCTGCTGATCAATTTTTGCTCCTTTAGCGATACACAGATTTATGACGTCGATGTTTCCTCCACGCACAGCTAAGTGAAGAGGGCTGCTGAAGGACTTGTCTGCATAGTTTATGTGCGCCTGCACTGTGTGGCCCATCTCCTCACCTGCGTGTGAGCAGAAAACCACAGGAAGTGACATCAGTGGAGCCGATGGGTGAATGTCAGTATTCACAAAAACTTGCAGGCATGTTGTAACTGGTATCCTAGGCTATCAGGACCCCTCTGTGGTCCTGTTTCTATGTGGGTTTCTGAAGGTATCTCACCTCTTTTCAGAATCGCCTCCATGGCCCTCTGAGACCCAGCAAAGGCGGCCGCGTGGATGGCAAAATGTCCCAGCTTGTTCTGCCGGCACATGACCGCTCCGTGCCTGAACTGGAGAGGACGGCAGCAGCACTGGTCTTCCTCCCATCATTCACCAGTATATTTATTACATACTGGGCTGCCAATATACATAAGGCATCCCAGAACATGCTTTTCATAGCATTCTACCCAGAATTCTCACTGCTCACCAGTATACTTAGTGCCTCACAGTTGTCGATAGAGCAAGCCAACATCACAGCCGTGTTTCCATGGTTACCCTGAAGGTTGATGTCTATATTCTTGTTAGAAAGTAGCACCTTGAACAAAAGTGATAGAAATGTTAACATTCCGGCTTTGAAGGTCCGTCGGCTTCTTAATGACACTGATGAGATGAATCTCCGTGGGTCGGCAGGATGCCAGTCCTGCTCCATATCTTTCACTGCTTCTAATCGCATCTCAACATCAATCTGCAGCCACTTCTATCTTCCTATCAATTGCATAATCCCATAAATGAATAAAAAAAATGACCCATATCACATATTAAGGTATAGTGGGTAGGAGATACATGACTTCACCCACAGACTCGTACTCAGCCAGGTCTTGTGGGTATGAGATACACCACTCTCCACACACTCACGCTTAGCAGGGTGATGTGGATATGAGATACACCACTCTCCACACACTCACGCTTAGCAGGGTGATGTGGATATGAGATACACCACTCTCCACACACTCACGCTTAGCAGGGTGATGTGGATATGAGATACACCACTCTCCACACACTCACGCTTAGCAGGGTGATGTGGATATGAGATACACCACTCTCCACACACTCACGCTTAGCAGGGTGATGTGGATATGAGATACACCACTCTCCACACACTCACGCTTAGCAGGGTGATGTGGATATGAGATACACCACTCTCCACACACTCACGCTTAGCAGGGTGATGTGGATATGAGATACACCACTCTCCACACACTCACACTTAGCAGGGTGTTGTGTTTCAGGCTGACAGCCAGGTGCAGTGGCGACATGAGGGTGGCGTTGAGGATGTTGGGGTTGGCCCCTAGGCTGAGCAGAGCCTCACAGCTCTCTAGAAGGTTCCGGTCCACAGCCCAGTGTAGCGATGTGCTGCCTTCAACATCCTGCGCATCCAGCTCTGGGAGGAAAGGGGAGCGACAAAAAAGTTTTGTCTGCCCCCAGTAAACCCAGGAGGGAAGTGTGCAAAGTTCATTCCTTCTTATCATTGTGAAGTCACATTGAAACGGAACATTTTCCTGATAGTCCTTGAGTATTTCATTTGTTGCACAATTTACAGCCCATACAGTTTCTCAGAATGGTCCTTAGAAGCCACATGTGGCTCTTTAATTTCATTCATGCCATATATGGGATGGACGCCCCACCCGTTAAATATCGGGCTTCTGTAAAATATCGGGCCCCCTGCATCTGCCGGGCATCCATGCCCTTACGGCGCCCCTGGGAACGGACACTGCCTTTTAACTTCTCCCCCCTCCCCCATGCTATGATGTCACCTCTCACCTTGTGCCCCGGCTGCCTTGACGATGAGCTGCATGGCACGCTGACATCGTCCCACGGTGGCGTAGTGCATGGCGCTGGCCCCGCCCACATCCCGCATGGACAGCTGTTTGGGGTACAGCCTGCCCAGGTGCTCCAAGGCTGCTGTGTTCCCTGACAGGGCCCACTGGTGGCGTGGAGGTTAAACTGCATTACAGACCAAGACTGCTGTGTTTCCTGACAGGGCTCACTGGTGGCGTGGAGGTTAAACTGCATTACAGACCAAGGCTGCTGTGTTCCCTGACAGGGCCCACTGGTGGCGTGGAGGTTAAACTGCATTACAGACCAAGGCTGCTGTGACAGAGACATGTCTCTTCATGCAAGAAACTATTAGAAAAGGGACTCTTTTAGGTACTTAGAAGATGCTATAAAGATTCTACTCCAAGTCAACATTGACAAAATCAACAACACTGACAAATCTACCAGCATGGGTTTTTAATTTCATTCAACTTGATATTTATTGGGGAGCCACAACCAGAGCTCCAGCAGCATCTCCCTAACCCTAACCCCAACCCTAACCCTAACCCCAACCCCAACCCTAACCCTAACCCTGTTGAACATTAAAGTCTTTTGACTGTCATTAAACACTGCTTTCCCTGATGCCTGATACTACAGGTGGTATTCGCTTTATGATGACAATGAACTTATGATATTTCAGTTCCTGGTCTTAGAGGAATGTCATACGAGGAAAGGTTAGTTGAGCTAAATCGGTTCAGCTTCAAGCAAAGGAGACTGAGGGGGGACATGATCCAGGTCTATAAGATTCTAACAGGTTTGGATGCTGTTCAACCGAATAGTTACTTCAGCATTAGTTCAAATACAAGAACTCGTGGCCATAGGTGGAAATTAGCGGGAGAACATTTCAAACTGGATTTAAGGAAGCACTTCTTTACACAGCGTGTAGTCAGAGTATGGAATAGTCTTCCTGATAACGTAGTGCAAGCTGAATCTTTGAGCTCCTTTAAATCAGAGCTAGATAAGATTTTAACAACTCTGAGCTATTAGTTAAGTTCTCCCCAAGCGAGCTCGATGGGCCAAATGGCCTCTTCTCGTTTGTATAGTTCTTATGTTCTTATGTTCTTAATTTCACGATGGTGCAATAAAGATCCACACTCAGTAGCCACCAGAGAAAACTTCTGAATTTTGATCTGTTCCCTGTCTATTAATATGCCGTAAAAGACTTTCTGCCGATGCGGGGCGATGGCCGCATCTACGTTCAGTGTTATGATTGTGAGCATAAACATCTCACAGTGTTTAACAACATATCATTTAGTTATTTATTTGTCATATCATATTCATATTTGGCTTATGATGTTTTCAACTTTGATGGGTTCATCAGGAGATAAGCTTATCATACGTTGAGGAACATCTGTACTTACTTCAAAGACATGACTGGAAGGCTGAGCTGGATCTTCCTCATCTCCTACACATTGGTAGCTGGGGTCCATTGGGTCTACTTGGGGTCTAGAGGCATCGCATGTTAAGGATCACATCCATTACTTTGGTCGCATAATCATTAAGTATAATAGACAGTAGCATCATGCACTGAGATGTGGCTTATAGATGAAATGGCCATCAAAGTCATCGCCAAAGCAACAGTCTGCATTGCTTTCCAGGTTAAATCAAGTGAAAAGTCATGGTTTGTTTTTCCGCTTTGAAACAAATACAGATGCGTGCTTTAATTGCAGCTTTTTGGTCGCGGAAGTGACCATAAACACAGTTGCAGCTGTCAACTGTCAATACATATAGCTACTTACACCAAAATTGTGGAAACTGGCCAAAATTGTGGAAACTCTTCCAATTTTTAGAGATAGCAGAACTTTATTGAGCTCCAGTTACTTATTTAATTGTCCAATGTATGATATTATTAACATTCTTTAATATTTTATAAACATTACTGCCAATATTCCTGCAGTAATTTTTGAAGCGTAATGCCAAAAATGCAAGGTGTTTCCACAATTTTGGCCACTAGTGTAAATGATGACTTTATCCAAAGCATTTGTGTATTTTTAATCTTTGCCGCTGAAGCAGTTCTGGAGCTGTGTTGGGGCAAGAATCATCCTGCGATTCGAACCAACTCCCTCGTAATCCAACGACAGCCAAGGGCTCTCCAGAGGCTTACAAATCAGCCAGCGCACAGGAAGTTTCTTATCAGAGATAAACTGATTTTGGCCCTTACATGAAATCAGTTGATTGTCTAAATTACATTTACTTTGACATTGTAAGGAGACTGGGTCATTTGTGTCAATAAAAATGTTATTGTTTCAGGAGAAATGAAAACAGAGCCGTGAATGAAGAAGGAAAGTTATCATACAGAATAATTTTTTACCATAAGACACGTCAGTAGCAGTAAATATTTAGGCCGTCATCATTAGGTGGTTATACTTTAGAGTGCAAATCAATCTTATCTGGCAGAATGTTTTGACGATCTACAGAACAGCCCCACGGAAACCCACCTCTCTCAGCGTGCATGAATTAGTTTCACAACATTAACCTGACAAACACAGGAAGTCATGAAGTTGACAACGTTGCAGGTGACAACGTAGACACAGAACATCCCTCTCACCACACCTTCCAAGGCTCTGAGGTCTACAGCCAGGCATTCAGCTGATGGAGCCTTGGTCTCGTGACAGTAACAGAAGATCGGCTGTTTACTCCTGCAGATACGACATGAAGGGACATCGGTTTGATCTTGAGCTGCCGCTTTACTACATGCAGACAGATCTCAGTATACAGGAAAGTTACCCAAAGAGCCGCTCCAGTCTGAGCTGGCAACTTAATTAAAGAGACTGATTCGGAATTTCACTAAGGACAAGATGGAGTCCAGCAGACAATGTCATTGACGGAAACGGCACGATATATGGAGCTCGAATTCAAGCTCAGTTAATTTTTCATTCCAGCCATATCTAAGACAGAGTGGGATGGAACTGTGTCCTCAAGACCAGAAAATGTGCAAAAGAGGAGGGGAAAATAAGGAACAAAGGAATGAAGGAACAATATGAAGACTGGGCATGAATTCATAAAGTGCAACCCAGTACCTAAGTTAAAAGTTTTAAAACAAGTTTCTTCCCCGACTATACAGCCGTGAAGACAGCAGCATGTGTGACAGGGAGACGGGGCTTACCTCTGAGAGTCGGTGGCTGAGGAGTCAGGGATCAACTGTGCAGTGGGAGGGAGCTTTTATAGCGGCAGGCAGTGTACGCACTGCATGGGCGAGCGGAAGAGCTGCATTGTGTCCCCCAGCCAGCCCCGGCAGACAGAGCAATGCTGATGGCCACTTTGCAAGAAATGAGCCATGAAGCGGCTTGATTCGGTCGTGGAATATTTAATTTGTTAATGATACCTCTTCTTTGAGCAAATGCATTAGCGGTATGAATGTTATTTACGTAGAGGTACCCCCCCCCCCCCCCCCCCACTGAGACTGTGGCATCGGGTTCCTATCTTTGGCTGTGGAATTAACATAAAAGTCTGTACCATCAGGGGTTTATGGTAACTTGCCAGAAACCATCACACATTAAGAGTCTTAACCCTCCTCAATTGTTTCTCTGCTGATGTTCTGATTCTTCCACCCTCACCGGTTCTTTTAACCTCCTGATGTATTATAACATATTACGCGTGTTTTATGCACTTTAAGTGCAAATCTGAGAACGGAAATGAAGATTATATGTCCCCATATTCAGGGGCAGATTGTCATATCTGGGGAGCCTGGGCTGACATGAAAATGGTCGCTCCGGTGCTGCCGATTTAACTAACTGTTCCATTTTGACCTCTCTCCAGAATATCAGCACCTTTTCGCTTTGGGGTCCTTGTAATGCTGTAATGCTGAGGATGCTTTTTACCCCATGGAACAGGAGAAAAGCAGCACAGAAAAAGATCACATGGAGATGAACTGCACACAGCGGGAATTTCTCCACCCATGGGAAGGAGATTCGCTTGGGGGAAGTTTTTTATAGATTGAGACTGATGTCTTGCAGTCACATATCTCACTTTTTATAAAGCCACTGAAAGAGCAACTGACGATGGTAAATGTCTTCCAACCAGCGTATAAAGCACAAGATCGTAATGAACCTAGAAGCCATTATTGAATGCCAGTCCATCACCTGGATTGAATGCCAGTCCATCACCAGGCTCGTAGTACAAAATGTCATTCCTAATTCAAGTTCCAGGTGAAATATTTCACCAAGAAACTCCTGCTTTTGGGGACCATCTTAATCTCTATTTCTCCACATAAAAACACAATACATAGCAACAATAGCAACAATGTCATCTGGCTAAATGAACCAATTGGTTTGTGGACTGGAAATTATGAGATAAAGTGACATAATAGTCTTATTATTGAGATTAAACGAGTTAAAAGTTGTTTAGTAAATGATAAGCATGACAAGAAACCTGTTCTGACAATGGTACAGAGTTAGAATACATAAATGTGTAAGTTACAAAACAGGGAGTACGGACACAGGTAAAAACATCACACCTCAAACTGCACCTCCCACGCGTCCAAGTGTGCTGCCTGTCAGACTTCCCCTCTTCTGCAAACTTATGAGTCCTCAGCTCTGACAGAACTGGGGCCTTGGACTGTGACTTACGCAGCCGAGGGAGTAGAGCAGCACTCAAGCTGAAACGGGCATAGCTGGTGACAAGGTCACACAAATAAACGGGATCAGGCAAGCGGCGAACGGGAGGCAAGACACTTAGGGAGTAAAGCTGAACACAGAGAGAGCACCACAAGTCAGCACGCGAGCAAATCCAAGCTGCCAATCCAAACAGCACGGATTCACACACAGAAAGCCACCAAAAGATAGGAGGAATAACCAAACATCAAGACCGAGCAAGAAACCATACTCAGAAAGTTCAAATAGACTGATTACAGACTGAACCTCGTCAAGGTGAGTGTGGCTATTAAGGTTAACTCAAAAGGTTATTCTCTACTGGATCTGACTCAAATGTATTAGAAATCATTTATATTTCATTTATTTCTCTGACACTTTTAGGCAAAGTGACTTAGAGTAGAGAGAAGGCTTACAATTTATATGCACTCCCTGGGATTTGAACCCACAACCTATGCATTGTCGGTACAATGCTCTCTGAGTTTCAGAGAGTCCAAGTGGTTGTTCTACTGCAGGGGTGGGGAACCTGTTCCATGGCGGGCCAGTGTGGGTGCAGGTTCCGCACCCCTGTTCTACCGTAATGCACCAAACATGTTCAGATCATTTTTGTTGTGGAGTCCAAGGAACAGGCAGCAGATGTCATCAGCTCCTGAATGGGCTGATTTTTATGGGGTCACACCTGCACTGCACTATGTGCACAACAGAGCCCTGCGCTTACAGCTATTACGTTTATCAGTAGCTCAGTAATTGGTGTTCTTCAATAAACGCTATAAATATCTTCAATTATGTACATTGAAGGGCGGCACGATGACTAACACTGTTAGCTCACAGCAATTCTGTGTTTCTGCTCATAATGTCTGTTGATTATGTCTATTCGTTATTTTAGGAAATAGGAAATGCCCCTCTCTGCTGAGAAACAACCAAATCCTCAGTGGCTGTTGTCACTTGGCTTTATACAGAGATTTAAGGCTAAAGTTCAGTACTTACTGTGGCTAATTTCCCTTAAGCTCTATGAACAAAAACAGATGTAAGGCAGCTATAAGGCCTGACTCATTAACATTAAAATCAGGCTGCCCTGCAGTCCATAAAATCATGCATTAATATAAGGCCTGTCTCATTAACATTAAAATCAGGCTGCCCTGCAGTCCATAAAATCATGCATTAATATAAGGCCTGTCTCATTAACATTAAAATCAGGCTGCCCTGCAGTCCATAAAATCATGCATTAATATAAGGCCTGTCTCATTAACATTAAAATCAGGCTGCCCTGCAGTCCATAAAATCATGCATTAATATAAGTCCTGTCTCATTAACATTAAAATCAGGCTGCCCTGCAGTCCATAAAATCATGCATTAATATAAGTCCTGTCTCATTAACATTAAAATCAGGCTGCCCTGCAGTCCATAAAATCGTGCATTAATATAAGGCCTGTCTCATTAACATTAAAATCAGGCTGCCCTGCAGTTCATAAAATCGTGCATTAATATAAGGCCTGACTCATTAACATTAAAATCAGGCTGCCCTGCAGTTCATAAAATCGTGCATTAATATAAGTCCTGTCTCATTAACATTAAACTCAGGCTGCCCTGCAGTTCATAAAATCGTGCATTAATATAAGGCCTGTCTCATTAACATTAAAATCAGGCTGCCCTGCAGTTCATAAAATCGTGCATTAATATAAGGCCTGTCTCATTAACATTAAAATCAGACTGCCCTGCAGTCCATAAAATCATGCATTAATATAAGGTCTGTCTCATTAACATTAATATCAGGCTGCCCTGCAGTCCATAAAATCATGCATTAATATAAGGCCTGTCTCATTAACATTAAAATCAGGCTGCCCTGCAGTCCATAAAATCATGCATTAATATAAGTCCTGTCTCATTAACATTAAAATCAGGCTGCCCTGCAGTCCATAAAATCATTCATTAATATAAGGCCTGTCTCATTAACATTAAAATCAGGCTGCCTTGCAGTCCATAAAATCATGCATTAATATAAGTCCTGTCTCATTAACATTAAAATCAGGCTGCCCTGCAGTCCATAAAATCGTGCATTAATATAAGGCCTGTCTCATTAACATTAAAATCAGGCTGCCCTGCAGTCCATAAAACCGTGCATTAATATAAGGCCTGTCTCATTAACATTAAAATCAGGCTGCCCTGCAGTCCATAAAATCGTGCATTAATATAAGGCCTGTCTCATTAACATTAAAATCAGGCTGCCCTGCAGTCCATAAAATCGTGCATTAATATAAGGCCTATCTCATTAACATTAAAATCAGACTGCCCTGCAGTCCATAAAATCGTGCATTAATATAAGGCGTCTCATTAACATTAAAATCAGGCTACCCTGCAGTCCATAAAACCGTGCATTAATATAAGGCCTGTCTCATTAACATTAAAATCAGGCTGCCCTGCAGTCCATAAAATCGTGCATTAATATAAGGCCTGTCTCATTAACATTAAAATCAGACTGCCCTGCAGTCCATAAAATCGTGCATTAATATAAGGCCTGTCTCATTAACATTAAAATCAGGCTACCCTGCAATCCATAAAATCGTGCATTAATATAAGGCCTGTGTCATTAACATTAAAATCAGGCTGCCCTGCAGTCCATAAAATCATGTATTAACATGTCAAGTCTCACCTGCACAGATGGGTTTATAAGTAGATAGGAAGCTGCGTATTCTATATCTACAGCATATATATGTTTTAATATTCCATAAGGCACTTGTGGAATAATTAGATATTGTCTCTAAGCGGTCACTGCGCTACCAGTCTCCATCTAGTGGGAAATGCAGCTACTGCAGGAATGCAAATATCGGGAGCTTCTATTTTTTTCAATGATTCATATTTTAAACTAATCCAGTAGTAAAATGGAAAATGGTTATTTCTCAGATTGACCAAATACTGTAATGCAAACCGATTTTTAACGCTAACTCAACATATGCTGTACCAAAATCCTTTGTGTAGACTGACACTATCAAAAGGCCTTGTTTTTGTTCCTGTAAATGTGCATTTCATATCCTTTATTAAATCTATGGACATTACTTCTAAAGTTGATAGTTTCAATGAGTGCCAGAACATTTCATAAACTCTGACAAATGACATTTGTCATTGATCAGTGTGATTTCAAGTTTTCAAGTTTTCCATTGCAATTCGGAAAAGCGTTTTTTGGACAGTTTGCATTTAGAACCTTTGGGTCGATGCTGACACAAGCGTCTACCCATGCTCTCCAAAAGAGGGCGCACTTCACATCTCTGGGCAATGTGTGCACGCCCAGCTCTCTCTTCTCCACGGGCTCAACCCACAGGCGATAGCTACGGTAATAGCCTTCAGAATGACGCTTTCTTGAGCAAGAAAAGGATGCTGCAGGAGTGAATTGAAAAACTGTTTAAGTGACTGAATCTGTCAAAAACAAGGACGAGTCTCAGCCTGAGAGCCAATTCGTCAACATGAGAACTGAATGGAGAGCAAGCCTCCGTTCTGATCCCCTTTGCTGAGTGTCAGATAGGATGGAGAGGATACTCCGGAGGGAAACTGGATACTCGGAATAATCCATTCTTTGCTCCCTGCCAGCAAAGCCATTAGGGGGGGGGGAATATGAGCACTGCAAGCCCTCCCTCCCTCCCAGATGCTCCTGGAACATCCTCACAGCCCGACCAGGAGGCAGAGGGAGAATTTGCATGTCCAGCCCATATTGCCTTGCAGTATCAAATGGAAAGACAATAATTCCTTATAATTTTCCCTCCACCTGGCAGATAATCAATAGATCTTTCTTTACTCAGACAATACTCCTTCCCACTTTTGCAAAAATAAGCCAGTTAGGGTCATGCACCACCTGGGATGGGCGTAAAACAGAGCGGGGGAGTTTCTAGCTATTGAAAAGATCAGGGGCTAACTGGGCCTTAACTTATTTTTTTGTGTTTTTGAAGGAAGATCGGCTTCAGGGCTAAAATACTGAGGGCTACTGCCCCAAGTGATCGAACCTAAACCCCCAGAAACAGAGGACCTAAGCAGCTCCATCGTTCTAGAACTTACTCACTCCTTACTAAAACATATTAGCAATTTCTCATGTTCACTTACTGCAGCTATTCACGCATGATTCACACGTTTCAGCATTCCAGGAAAAGACTGGCAAACTCCCCCCCGGAGGATCCAGATGTAACTAGTTCTCAGGCATGTGATTTGCATGTATAGATATTCTGCACAATTGGTCACGTAGCAGTAAAGGATCTCGTCTTTTTACTGTAACTGTGTGTATTTTTGGTTTTAATACGAAAGGTGCCAACTGCTCCTTGTCTAATGCAGTTACTGATCACACCAGTGAAGCATAATGGAAAATAATGCCTTGCTCACAGCTACCCAGTAACACCTTAACAACATTACACTTCCAGAGAGTAAAAGGTAGGTCAACATGGGTTGGGGGCCGGTTCCCTGTTTGCTGCTGTAACTTAGTAAACTGTTACATGAAAAACATTGATTTCTAAAAGCTGAAGGATTTAAACCTTTTTTTCTGTTTTGTTCCCAGTGACAGTATTATGTAACAGCATAAATCTGGATAATGTTTCTATGTAGTAAGGCAAAGAAAAACCTGAATTCAGTCCCATCAAAACACAGCAGCAATGGAGGTGGTAAGGAAACCGTATCTTAATCATTAGAGGAGTTTCTCTATCGTCACATGCAGATGTCGGCACGACAGCAGATCCAGCTGTGACTGCCATCGCCTGATTTATGCTGCTGTTATCATATACTGGTCAGACATTGATTGCACCACACTGTGAGGAAAAAAGTTCAGCTTGTACCTTTCCTTGTCACTGGGGCTGTACCCTTAGCTGTAGGAAATTGTACCTTTTAAGGTACAGAAATGGACTCTGAGGAACATCCCAAAGGTACAAACAAAATTAATGTACCTGCAAGGTACAAAAATGACCCTTGAGGGTACAGCCCCAGTGACAAGCAAAGGTACAAATTGGAATTCTTTTTTTTCCCCAACAGTGCATATATTAAGACTTCTGGTTGTTAGACATCAGTGTTATATCATAATTGTATGAACACCTGGGCATCTCACTGGACCATAAATAACCCGTGACCCTGACCAGGTGGACGGATGGATAGATAATATGACAACACAGGTCAGAACAACATAATAGAGTCACACTGTGATTTTGCACTGTATCAGAGATCAGTGATTTCACACGAAGGGCATTCCAGTGATCCTTAACTGAGAGATTAAGGTGATTCATTAGATTTCCAGCCATTCCAAACAGGAATTTATAAAGAATGAAGATATGGGTGATGAGCCATATCTGCCTGGCCTGTCAGAGTCTCCCTTTGTGGCCCTGGGGTTGATGAGATCTGGAGCCCATTGTTATGGATAATACTGGACTGACAGCCGGCGAGTCCAGCCACCTGGTCAGAAGTGTGATCCCCTTAAAGCATGTTTCTGTGAGCGATGTCCTTCTTGTGATGTGAAGGTGTAATTCCAGCCTTGCTTCTGTGGACGCAGTAAGCACATACCCTGCACAGGTCTACAACACTGGATCTGATCGTTCTACTGGAAGCACTTCTGTAGGAAACAAATCTGTTTTGGTGTCGAATCTGGAATGACTTGGCGATCCACAGCAGTAAAGCCTGATTTCACGCTATAACGACAATGACACTCGTTGCACGTTCTCACAGAAGTTCATTGAAATGACGCGCACAGGCTATTAAAATACCTAGCAAATAAAAGTCAAAATACGTTGATGTCAGCAGGTAACACTCAATCATCCTATGCTTTTACTACTTTACAAATAGTATTAATACGTAAGTATGTCATGACTATTACACATGCATTAACGTTCTCATCGACATTCAGCTCTTCGCGCAGGGGTATTCCTCGGTGATCCCTGTTCCTGGTGAGGAAGTTCCCGCTTCGGGTGATCAGCTGCTGTCGCTGTGATGTAGAGCACAATCCCGTCAAACTTCTCCTCTAGGCAGTAATGCAGGAGCGCCTGCCCTCTGCCTCCCTGCAGTGCAAACGGAGCGCGCCGATCGCTCTTTGACTCCATGGTGCGCTTCGGGCGCGCTGCCGTCCGCGGACATCTCGGGAAACTACTTTCTCCTCTCCAGCTACAACTTGGAATTTCAAGACGCCAATCGTCTTTTTCTCGTATTTCTGCAACAGCGATGTCGGATGTAATTTTCCTTAACGGAGCTTCTACTGACAGATTGGAGTCTTAGCTTCCCGGTTGAGGTAATCATAAGCTCTGTATTATTTGGTCCATATAATGCAATATCTTTGTTTAATACAGCAAAGTGGAACACACGCCTCTTGCAATATTTGTTACAATAAGCAGCTGAATACTAATTTAGTGGGATGCCCTTAACATGCAGGGCTGTGGATCTGAGGGTGTCACTAGAGCAATAGTGCCAAGCGGTATATAGTTAGACTTTAAAATTACAGCGCATAGTAAATGAAAAATTAATAATAAATAAATACATTTGTGTAGCATCCATGTTAAAAATACATATTTACGGGAGTTGAAATTGACCAAAGGATAGACTGAATTCCGTTTGCTTGGTATGATCGCTAAAATGAAAGTTTTCTTAGCATTAAATCCTAGTGTTATTTTAAGAAGGAAATGAGTCAAAACAAATATAGAGGATCGATTACTTTTCATGTGTCACACATAAAAACAAGCAAAGGACTGTATTTCACGATACCTTTTCGTGTATTTTTACTCTTGCAAACGGATCTGCCAGATTTTGGCCGCAAAAATCACATTGCCTTTAATTAAATAGTCTAAAATAGTTTAAACTTGCAAAGCAATAGATTCAAGATTGAATTCGCCTTTTTGTCGGGATCTGCGATTTGCGAAACGCATCAAGAATATGAGCGACGTTTCTGCTGGGAGACACGCACTGGCGGGGACATTTCTGTAGGCAAATTTTAGGATTAAACGTGTGCGCGTTGCTTTATCTGTGTCCGCGTTGAATACTTTTATATTCCATTAACTTAAATCTAGAAGAGAAGAAGGAACGATTCGGTCAAATGTGAGGCACACTCATGACGTCTATAAATTAGCTACCTACCGGCACGCTGGTACAGACCTTTAAAAAAGACCGGTTAAATTTTGCATAGGCAAGTTTTTTTTTTGTTCGTTTGTTTTTCTTGTACAAGCCGAGATTTTCACAAGACTACCGTTATTGAGGTTTAGGAGTAATGTAAACACATTGAATAATATTTTGTAGGTATTCAATTTAACACCAAAAAGCAGGTCATAATAATCGCATAATATTTCTATTTTATTAGTGCGTTGAATTTGTATTTATAAAAATGCAACGGGACAGAATCCGCTGCACACTAATAATTTAAGCCTGGACACGGGAATGCTTTCAGGTTTGCTCATCTGTGTGCACCGGGTTCCACAAGCTATCGATCCAGGGACGAAACTTCTTCTGGATACTGCTGGTTGGAACGGAGAGAAATATTTCTATAAAATCACTGGGTCTGCTTTATCCCTTTCAGTCATCTTTCATTTATCAAAATGCTGGTTTATTTTATGATCTAGAGGGGAAGTTAGGGCCCCTGGGTGACAAGGGCCCTAAAATATTTGGTACATAATTTGGTTGTTCCGGATTGGGGGGCTCATATTTTATGCTTGCTTGAGGCCCAAAATCTATAGCAGCACATTTGGTAAGATCTACCTGCTTTCAGCCTCAAAGTGTGTCCATTATTGGATAATTCTCTCATATTTTTTCTTTCCAGTGTGTGTCATGGAAAAATTAATCTGAAGAGGATTCATATAATCTACTAGTCTCTCTGTACCCACGTTGCACCTATTCTGTGATTGACCGCTTTTTTGGTCATCATCTCCAACCCCCACAGTCATGGCGGAGACAGGGGCATCAGAAGCGCCAGAACTCGTCGAGATCATCCGAGCCAAGAGTCAGTGTCGGAGAGTGCGGATCAACGTTGGAGGACTCATGCATGAAGTCCTCTGGAGGACCTTGGACAGACTCCCCAGAACCCGCCTGGGCCGACTCCGGGACTGTGACTCCCCTGGGTCTTTGCTGGAGATTTGTGATGATTACAACCTGAGCGAGGAGGAGTTCTTCTTTGATAGGCATCCAGGGGCCTTCACCTCCATCCTAAACTTCTACAGGACAGGCAAGCTGCACATGATGGAGGAGATGTGTGCCTTATCTTTCAGCCAGGAGCTCGAATACTGGGGCATCGACGAGATCTATCTTGAGTCCTGCTGCCAGGCGCGTTACCATCAGAAAAAGGAGCAGATGAACGAGGAGCTACGACGAGAGGCGGAGTCCTTGAGGGAGAAGGAGGGGGAAGATTTCGACAATAACTGCTGCCCTGAAAAGAGGAAGAAGTTATGGGATCTTCTGGAGAAGCCAAGCTCCTCTGTGGCAGCCAAGGTGAGCTGGTGAACTCATAGCACTTCAGCTGTAGGGTCGACTCGTGGTGAGCTGGTGAACTCATAGCACTTCAGCTGCAGGGTCGACTCGTGGTGAGCTGGTGAACTCATAGCACTTCAGCTGTAGGGTCGACTCGTGGTGAGCTGGTGAACTCATCGCACTTCAGCTGTAGGGTCGACTCGTGGTGAGCTGGTGAACTCATAGCACTTCAGCTGCAGGGTCGACTCGTGGTGAGCTGGTGAACTCATAGCACTTCCGCTGTAGGGTCGACTCGTGGTGAGCTGGTGAACTCATAGCACTTCAGCTGCAGGGTCGACTTGTGGTGAGCTGGTGAACTCATAGCACTTCAGCTGTAGGGTCGACTCGTGGTGAGCTGGTGAACTCATCGCACTTCAGCTGTAGGGTCGACTCGTGGTGAGCTGGTGAACTCATAGCACTTCAGCTGTAGGGTCGACTCGTGGTGAGCTGGTGAACTCATAGCACTTCAGCTGTAGGGTCGACTCGTGGTGAGCTGGTTCACTCAGAGCACTTCAGCTGTAGGGTCGACTCGTGGTGAGCTGGTGAACTCATAGCACTTCAGCTGTAGGGTCGACTCGTGGTGAGCTGGTGAACTCATAGCACTTCAGCTGTAGGGTCGACTCGTGGTGAGCTGGTGAACTCATAGCACTTCAGCTGCAGGGTCGACTCGTGGTGAGCTGGTGAACTCATAGCACTTCAGCTGGAGGGTCGACTCGTGGTGAGCTGGTGAACTCATAGCACTTCAGCTGCAGGGTCGACTCGTGGTGAGCTGGTGAACTCATAGCACTTCAGCTGGAGGGTCGACTCGTGGTGAGCTGGTGAACTCATAGCACTTCAGCTGCAGGGTCGACTCGTGGTGAGCTGGTGAACTCATAGCACTTCAGCTGTAGGGTCGACTCGTGGTGAGCTGGTGAACTCATAGCACTTCAGCTGTAGGGTCGACTCGTGGTGAGCTGGTGAACTCATAGCACTTCAGCTGTAGGGTCGACTCGTGGTGAGCTGGTGAACTCATAGCACTTCAGCTGTAGGGTCGACTCGTGGTGAGCTGGTGAACTCATAGCACTTCAGCTGTAGGGTCGACTCGTGGTGAGCTGGTGAACTCATAGCACTTCAGCTGTAGGGTCGACTCGTGGTGAGCTGGTGAACTCATAGCACTTCAGCTGTAGGGTCGACTCGTGGTGAGCTGGTGAACTCATAGCACTTCCGCTGTAGGGTCGACTCGTGGTGAGCTAGTGAACTCATAGCACTTCCGCTGTAGGGTCGACTCGTGGTGCTCATATGGGCAGAACTGTCTAATGAGCTCGCTACTTGGCTTGCTGTTTGCTCCATCTCTGGACAAAACAAACAGACATTTGGCCGTTTTCTACTAACACTGCACAGAGGAACTCTAGTTACGTTACTGTAAAGGTCATGTTTATACTGACATACCTTGGGTGCTGTGTTATACCCACTGAACTCCATGTGAGACACAATTGAGCAAAGTCATATAGCCATATTCATCATGGAGCATTAGGGCTGCAGTGAGGTTCCAGGACCCAGGACAATAGAGCGATAATACAAACAGCAATAACACGATAAACCAAAGGAGATGCTACGTCCTGGAGACGTACTGTACAAATGGTGCATCTATTTTCAGTTTATCCACTTAAAAAATAACTGTATGTTCAGTTCTTTTTTCCAAGTAGCCAAGTGTTTAGCTTGCTGGCAGCAGCAAACGGTTCACCTCCCCAGTCGAGGGTCGGCGGTTCGAGGCCTCGTGGGCCAGAACGTTTTCTCGTGGCGGTTTTAATTTCTGCTGAGCTTCTAGCTCTTAATTAGCTGTGATAGAGGTGCTGGCTGAATTAACCTGGATTCAGCTTGGATAAAAGTGAGATTTGTTTAAAAGCAATAAACAAACATATAATTAAGAATTAATTTATTATAATACACTCTTAGTATATAAATAAGATAAAAGTCTTTGCAAAATGTAGCCCAGTCTAGCTTTTTCTTTTAATTATAAAAAATAACCAATGGTTGATTATTTGTAGTTAATTCCAGTGCAAACTGATTTGAGTTTCTTTAGATTTCATTTAAACTGGCAAGTGATGAGTCCTTCCAGGCAGTTTGGGACATAATTAAAAGGCGTTCTGTTTTGCTGTGGATCCGTATTTGCAAATTTCAGACCAGTCAGAAGATCGCCGTGTCTTGAATTGTACATACGACCATGTTATGCAGAAAGATTACAAACTGCTGCAATTGTAGGGTAAGTTCCAATGAGAGTATTTTGAGGATATGACTGGAAAACTGCTTGGTTATATAATATTTTGAAAGCTTGATGGTACCACACAGGATGCATAAAAAAGACAGATGACAGGACCTTCCGTCTGTGACCAGGAAGGGTGTCTGAATAGGGCTGAGAGTCAAATTCGACAGAGAGGGGGCTGATAAAAGTAACGGGTAAGCAGGGGTGTGAAAGGGGCATAAATACCCTGGCAGATTCAGGGGGTCCGGGGCTAAGGGGGACCAAGGTCTGCTGGGGTGGAGGGGGCTCTATCTCCTGAGGAAAAGCTTTCTGACAAAGTCCCCAGATACGACAAACCAAGTCCCAGTTATTTTCTTTGGCAAGTCAGGGTGCGACATCACATCGCAAAATACCGCACAGTGATTGAGAAGGAGGCCCGTCAGTATCGGGTGGACGGGGTGAAATCTGCTGAACGGAACTGAAGAAATACAAGAAGTACAAGGAGAATCTGGTCTTTGAGCGGCTGGGGAAGGTGGTTTTTGGGCCAAGGAGCTGCCATTTAAAACCCTGTTTAGCAGTCACTTCCCTGAAGACAGATCTCTGCCCCTCTTGTTCAATTATTGATTTTTGTCTTTTGAATATAACTATGCCTGAAATGTACACTCGCTGTAGAACAATCACCCTCTTTGAAATGTGCTGACCATTGTGAGTAATTATAAATATTTAAGTGATATATTTATTAGGGTATTGTATCTTTTCTCTGACCTTTATTGCTGCAAAGAAATGTAGAAGATATCACTCCACCTGGTCTGATGTGCACTGATTTCTGGGAATGTGACAGCGTTACATGGAACGGAGAGGGAATGTATCCTGGTAATGATGCTTCACATTTTCATGGAGGTAACCCTAACCATGATGATTACGGGGTATATGAAATAAACAGGGTAAAGTGAATATGGACAATCACTACACTGTCAGAAAACGGAGCACCAGTTTGTACCCTTATGTCTGCCAGTTGTACCCTTAGCTCAGGGGTGGCCAATCTTATCAGCAAAGGGCCGGTGTGTATGCGGGTTTTCGGGATAATCTGTAGGTCAGCTGTTCAATTCCGGGTGTGAGGACTCTTCAGCCAATCAGTCCTCTAATTAGTAATCAAAATAGGGAGTTTCAGCAAAAACCCACATACCCAATGGCCCTTTCTGGGTGAGACTAGCCACTCCTGCCTTAGCTGTAGGTAAATGTACCTTTTAGACTAATTTAAGGTGCAGAAATGGCATCTGAGGAACATCAACAGTACAAGCAACATTAATGTACCATCAACAGTACAAAAATGCATCTCATAGTCCATTTATGTACCTTAAAAGGTACAGTTACCTACAGCTAGGTTACAGCTGGCAGACCTTACACTGGGGTACAACCCCAGTGACAAGCAAAGGTACAAACTGGTGCTCCTTTTTCTGACACTGCAGGAACTGCAAATATACAGCTGCAGAGAGGTGTAGGAAATTATATAAAAGCACTAGTGTAGCAGAGGGACAGTGTATGCCTTGTAGTTTAGGGTTCTGTGGCTGTAATCAGAAGGTCTTGGGTTCAAATCCCCCAGCAGTGTGATTTCACTGGCGGGCCATTGAGTAAGGCCCCCTAACTGCAATCTCTCTAGGGACTGGCTGACCAGTTTGCTCAATTGTGCGTCACTCTGGATGAAAGCGCCCGCTGAATAAATAGCGTAGTGCTTGATAGCAGGTGTAAGGTAATGACTCTGTATTCAACAATAAGTCAGTGGGGATCCGAGAGTATAAGTCTAATTACTAATTTAATACTGCAGAGAGTTCTACGATTGCTATCGAAATGAGTCCATGGAAAATCTGTCTCAAAAGAGGGCCTTTCAAAACTAACAGTATGATCCGTACTGAAGATTTCTTTCAGCCTCAGTGAGTCCGTAATAGATTTAATGGAGTCTTATTGTATTCCTCTTAGAGGCTGTGAAAACCAGCATCAGGTGGCCCTGTTGGAGAGCACTCTCAGCTTAACGTGGCACGTTAGGAGGAGGAGGCCGTGAAGATTATACTGCTCCAGGTGAAGACTTAACCTGAATCTGCAGTATTTCATTTTTTTCAGTAAAATTTCAGTGAAAATAACGGGGGAAAAAAAGAAGCTTGAAAAGCGACTTTGTGCAGCTCCTGACTCAAACGCTGATTGTAATATCAGCAGTGGGGGTTGGATACATGGGGGAGGGGGTTGCCCAGACCACCACCCTCACACACCACCCTAATGGACACCAGATCCACTTCCTCTTGTGGTCCAGGAAGGGAGAAGGCTTTTAAGTGTGTTTGTTCATTCCCCAACGAGGATGAGATAATGTGAGCTGAGCTGAAACTTTTAATGGAAACCCCAGACTACGGAAAAAAACTTCAAATGGAGAGCAAATTGACAATGCGCCAGGAAAGGACTTTTCTGTGGCTGCAGAGGAACTTCTGTTAATGACGATAACAATAACAGCCACCGCTTCCTCAACGTCGTTGGAGCCTGTGAGCTGCTTTGAGCTGCGTTGCATACCAATCGTGATGTCACATGACCTGCAGCATTGTTTTTGTCACACGACATGATGGATGCACTAAACCTGGTATGGATGCTGCCCGGGGAAATCGTGGACTTAAGTGTTAGTTCTTGTTGACCTCATGACACGTAATCAGTGTTGGGGAAGTTGCTCGACAAAGTAATCTATTAAACACAGAGGTGGAAAGTTCAGGTCCAGGAAGTACAAATCCAGACCAAGGTTTTGTTTCGACCAACCAGTTGTGTGCTCTGTGACAGTGACTCTTTATACTCAACTGGTTGGTTGAAACAAAATCTTGGTCTGGATTTGTACTCTCTGGACCTGAACTTTCCATCTCAGTCTGTAATGGATTACTTTTATGAGTAACTTCCCCGAGACTGCGCATTTTAAGGACAATTTAACAGGCTGATTAAATTCCCTGCTGATACCAAATTAGGTGGCACAACAGACACAAACCATGAGAAGGAGAGATAACAAAAGGCTTATACCAAATCATGGAAAGAAAGGATATTTGGCTGATGGAAGGTGTTGTGTTCCTCCCAAAGACTTGTGTCGTCCAGTCAGTTCCGCCTGAGAATCTCCGTTTTCAGTCTGTATTGTTCCTTGAGGACAAGGCTAGGAGCCTCACAAAGATCAGTCAATCTTCTACGTGATAGCTTGCTGTTGGCCACTAGGCCTGGCAGATGCCCTGGAAATGCTTGCAATTAACCTTGTGTAAGTAGAAGGAAATCATTATCTCACCAACACTAACCCTAACGGCTCCCTTGTGAGTTGCGTTAGGTCTGTTACATAATGTAATAGTATATAATGCATTTAAAAGCAATGCTGACAGTCTGTTTACGAATGTCTCTCTGTGGATCCATCTTGGCTTGTCCTGTAGCTGGATGTATTTGAGGAGGGGGATTATCGTAAATATGCATGAACCAGCGTTTGCTCATGTCCTTTTCATCATATAACCTCAAAACCAGTCAGCCAATCAGGCCTTCAGCTAATCCGGCCATTTGCATGAGCAACCCCGCAGCTCCTTTCAGTCTATGGAAGTTCAGCTGTCAAAGTGAAGGTGAATCTTCCCCGTCACTAGATGTGTGGGCATGTCACTACAGGAAAGCGCACATGCCCACGCTTGGTCAAAAATGGTGAGACACAATATTCCACCTGCTAGTTTGCTGGACTTTATCTGGAGAAGTTCTGGATAGAAGTCTGTCACATGAAGAACAGAAGATCAGTAGCCATTTTCAGTTATCCTCAAAGAGATATTTAAAAATATGTTATGGCTTTGGTTTCCTAGTTTGTTTTTGTTTTTGTTGTTATGGTTTAGCGAAAATTTTACTGGTTTATAATATAAATGCAGTGTTTACCTTCCAGGTTATGCAGTGTTATGTACTTCCTAATGTTGATCTACCAGTTTATGCATGAATGAACTTTTCTGTCAGCCTGGAGCTTCCCGCTGGTAAATAAACCTGCCAATTTGTTACTCTGCCTGAGGTAAATGAGCCCCTTACGTTACCCAGAGGTAATTAACCCGTGGGTCAGTTATGATGCAGCATCTGACGTGATTTTAAATGCCACAGGCCCAGATGTGACAGTCGAAATCCGGAGTGAGACCCAGGTGAATCACGAAGTAGCTCATTGGCTCATTGTTGTCACGTGATCCATGACAACTGCCTCCTCTACTGGATAAGAAGCTTCTTGGATCCTCGGATTCCAGTCACACGTGAAATTGGGATCAATTATGGAGATTGGATATGGAGATCAGTGAGATGCCAGCTTGTGAAACAAATGCAGAGTCACCGATCTCAGTGAGGCTGGTGGTCATGCAACTTCCAGTGATGCAACCAGTAAGAGCTTCCAGGCTCATTCAAAGATGATCTGAGTGTCGCTCTGTAATCCCTCGTAAAGTCATGAGTCTATTTAAGGTTCTGTACACACTGTCGTACCGGTGAACTTAGAGCATCCTAGTGGTACACACACACACACACACACACACACATACACACCTGCACACATGTTGCTTTGCATATGAACGCCCACACAGATCTGCATGACAAATTATGTGTTTGCTGTAGTATAAATGAGGAGAAGCTTATGGTGGGATGGTCAACACCAGTGTCAGATCATCCACAGTCTAGTCAGTTGATCGGTGATTTAGGGAGGTTATTAACAAGAGAGCACAGACGTCTACAAACCCATAAAACCTGATGACGGACATAAATCACCGAAGGTCATTTGAGTGTCAGCTCTGAATTATTAAATTGGTTTAGGGTTTTTTCTGCATCGATCATGAAAATTATTTATGTTTTTAATATCACTAAACTATACATTTGAACAATAGCTCCTTCGGCTATTAAGGCCCTAGTCTCAAATCTCAGCTCTGCATTGCATTGGATGGAGGTATTAAGGTGGAGATACTATCCCTTTATCCTGAACTGGTAGACAGCTCATTGGCTCCTCTCGCTCATCCAAAATGTCATCTGACCTCTGATCTGCTCCATCTTCATTGGCCGTCTCTTGGCAACACTGAACAGCCTTGTGTATTTGTGCTTGCCTCGTAGGAACCTAACCCTTGTGGTGTTTTGATTTGAATACATTTCCTGTTAGGTTCCTGCAGTGTTTTATAATGTTTTGCATAATTCTTGTTCCATTGCTAACTTATACGTATCATTGAACCCTCATTGAAAGCTCAGCCTTGCAGCACTTATATCTAAGTTGGTTTCTTCACAGCTCTGTGCTTGTGATGAATTATCTGACTCTCATAGGTTGCTTCAAACAAAATTGACTGCAAAGTAAATAAATGTAAAAGTAGCATAAATGTCTAAGAGACGCTTGACTTTATTTTTAATTTGGATAAAATTGAATATTATTCTGACAGGAAGGAGAGATTCTGTGTTTGTCATGGTGTCCGAGAAACGACTTGAAGGCTGGCGTTTGATAAACAAAAGGGGTTTATTGAACTGAACAGGCGCAGGAAAACAAATGTGGTTGTGAGGGGTCAAAACGAGAAGGCGAGCACAGGGAAGGACACAGGCAGACAGGAGGAGCGACGTTAATGACCGGACTGGGGATGACGAGACAAACAGATACTTAAATACAAAGACTAATGAGGGGCAACAAGCAACAGGCGCGTCTTATGAGGGCCACATCAGGGAGGAGACAGGAGGGTCAGGCATGGCTCATAAGGGCCACATCAGGGAGGAGACAGGAGGGTCAGGCGTGGCTCATGAGGGCCACGTCAGGGAGGAGACAGGAGGGTCAGGCGCGGCTCATGAGGGCCACGTCAGGGAGGAGACAGGAGGGTCAGGCGCGGCTCATGAGGGCCACGTCAGGGAGGAGACAGGAGGGTCAGGCGTGGCTCATGAGGGCCACGTCAGGGAGGAGACAGGAGGGTCAGGCGTGGCTCATGAGGGCCACGTCAGGGAGGAGACAGGAGGGTCAGGCGTACAGGACGTGCAGGATGTAACACTGTTGCCATTTCAGATACCATGATTAGTTTTTGCAATGTAAATAGATAATGATATGAATTCTGACAATCATTTCCTAAGGTAGTGTTTCCATCCCCGGTCCTCGGAGACTCACAGACAGTCCACATTTTTGCTCCCTCACAGCTCCCGTTCACAAAAACGTGGACTGCTGGGGACGAGATTGTGAAACACTGCTCTGTGGTATATTAAGAACAGCTGACATGAGCTTTTGTCATAGATTTCATAGATATACTTCATTTGGTCACGTCTCTGCTGTTTCTCGGGTATGTGTCAGGGTCAGCAGCCGTTTGTTCCTGCCCTTCATGTCTCTTCTCCGTTTGGCCAGCAGGTGTCGCTGGCCATCCTGTTCCGTCCTCTGTCTTTGTGCTGGACCCTTGTGTGTTTCCCATACTCCCAGACTGCCATGTGGCTAAATGGTTTGAGTGTATGATACAGCGGATAAGCGGGAGAAAATGGATGGATGGATGTATGATACAGAGGCTGTAACCCTCAAATCTTGGGTTTGAGGCTGGCTCTAAACCAACATCATCTGTTTACTTACTTATTTGGTTTTCTGTTCCCAGTTTGTTAAATTTTCATTCTTAGTTTTTCTGTACTAGGTTTGCCCTGTTTGTATCCTGTTTGATTTTCGTTTTGCTTGTATTTATGCTTAGCCTTTCCTAGTGTAGTCCAGTCCTCTGTCATGTCCCATAGTTTGTAGAGCTGTGTTTGTGCTAGTTAATTGCACCTGTTTGCTGTTAACCTGTGTTCCTTTTCGATAGGTTGATTTGATTACGAGTCACACCTGCCCTTTGTTCGCAGTGTGTGTCGTGATACGTAGAGCAGATATGCATGTCCATGAATTGTTTCATCCAGGGTAGCCATGGGCCTTAGCCCCCCCCCCCCCCACCTCATGACCTTTAACTGCATAACAGATTAGGAGAGGGATGGATATACTTTTACTGTAAAAATATATTTAATCAGAATTTCCTTCTGTTCACTCGATTCTGACACAAGTGCTTGAAGATGAATCCTATTTGCATTATGCAATCTGTCAGCCTTATGGAGGTGTTGTGTGACTCAGCACATTAAGACACTGGGCTTGTGACCAGGGTCAGGCAGTCTGTAAGCAACTGTGGATTTAGGGCCAGCAGTGAAATCGCTCAGTTGACCCAGGAATATGAACCGACAACATGCTGGTCACAGGCACAGTGTATTAATTTGCCGGTTCAAATCCCACATGCTCACAGACTGCCAGACTCTGCCCACCCAAGTGTATGTTGCTTTGGATACAAAACCTGCTAAATTAATAAAATATTAATCCATTCTTTTTTTATAGTAGTTCTATATATAGAAAGGATGATTAGGAAATGTACTGTACATTAAGTTATGTGTATTCCTCTAGAAAATATACATTATTACATTCTAGTTCACACAAATGGTTTTTTAATGCTGTTTCTGTACAAGAAAATATATAGTAAACGTGCATGTAAATATAAAGTAAATTCTGCTTATATATCTTGAAGTGTGTCATATTCCATCATGATTCAGTTATGAACCCCATTCATAGCTTTTAGGGTACGGAAAATAATTCTCCCTGCTAGATTTCATAATCTTATCTAAGCATCTCTGTTAAAGTGTGTTTAGATTTTCATTTTTTTCCTCTCCAGTAGAGATTATTAAAGGGATCTCATATTAATATTGGTTTTTCTTGGATTTTTGGTGTAAAAAGCTTTGATCTTGGTCCAGATTCTAACTTGGCGCCTCCACCCCCGAAAATGAGTTTTCTTCTATTGAAACCGTTACATTGTTAATTTACTCCTGTATTTTGGGTTCTGCCCTTGTTGCGTCACCCAGCTTCTCTTAACTGTCAGATAACACACCTCTCTCTCTCCAGACGAGGCATAAACGCAGCCCCAAATCACTATGCTCACTCCACCATGATTTATAGTTGGGATGGGGTTGGTGTTGCTGCTCTTTTTCTCCAAACATAGCACTGTTTCTGCCTAAGAGTTTGACTTTTGTGCCATTTACCCACAGAACATTGTCCCCGGAGGCATCATGAAACACCCCGGTGGTCTGATCATGTTTTAGGATCCATCCATGCTGAAGTCCAGATAATTATAAAAGGTTCATGAACGTCTTGCACCTGTGACTTGTTATCTTTATCTAC
Organism: Paramormyrops kingsleyae; assembly: GCF_048594095.1. Classification (NCBI taxonomy): domain Eukaryota; kingdom Metazoa; phylum Chordata; class Actinopteri; order Osteoglossiformes; family Mormyridae; genus Paramormyrops; species Paramormyrops kingsleyae. The sequence goes on along the minus strand of NC_132800.1, from coordinate 26,022,008 downwards.
ATATAAGTACACATGGAAAACAATCTTAAAAGACTCTCTTCCTGATCAGTGTAATTTTGTTTTGTTACCTGTCACTTTAATCAAGAAACACAGATCAAAGACAAACTGTGCTTCAAGACTCAAACAAAGATTCCTTACAGGTGACACATTTATGTCCCTAAATATGGCCTTACAAACATGACATGAATGTATCTTTAGATTTAGTGGCTTGGTGGCCTCAAATCCCACCTTCTCCCTGTGTGTGTGGAATCTGCATCTTCTGTCCTTGCTGTGTAGATTATTTCCCATCAAATTGTGCATTGAAATTGTCTGTAGTGTATGATTGTGAGTGTGTACCCTGTGACGGACTGGCATCCCATCCAGGGTGTCCCTCTGCCCTGTACCCTGTGACGGACTGGCATCCCATCCAGGGTGTCCCTCTGCCCTGTACCCTGTGACGGACTGGCATCCCATCCAGGGTGTCCCTCTGCCTTTTACCCTGTGACGGACTGGCATCCCATCCAGGGTGTCCCTCTGCCTTGTACCCTGTGACAGACTGGCACCCCATCCAGGGTGTCCCTCTGCCCTGTACCCTGTGACGGACTGGCATCCCATCCAGGGTGTCCCTGTGCCCTGTGCCCCGTGACGGACTGGCATCCCATCCAGGGTGTCCCTCTGCCCTGTGCCCTGTGACGGACTGGCATCCCATCCAGGGTGTCCCTGTGCCCTGTGACGGACTGGCATCCCATCCAGGGTGTCCCTCTGCCTTGTGCTCTATGCTGCTTGCAGTAGGGCTCAGGCCTCCACATGACCCTAGCCTGCATAAGTGACTAATTAGAAGATGAATGAGTGGATCTGCCTACATGCCTATACTCTTCAAGATCATCTGTTAAAGGTAACGATGTAAGTTTTCAATTTTTAATGGGCAGATAGAAGAGTAACTTGACTCTGTTGGTCATCTTGTAATGGAGACATTTACAGGAGTGGAAAAACGGGAACTCCTAATGCAATAACCCTAAAAGCCTTACAGACAGCTCTGAAGCTAGAAAAGAACAAACAGCTACGGTGTTCCAAAGGCCCACCTACGTTCATCCCCTGTATGAGAAACCTGGCCCATAAGTCTAACAGCACTCAGCCCAGATGAAAGACCCACCCACACCCTTCCTACATTCTATAAACCCTGCCCACAAGCCTGACAGGACCCAGCCCAGATGTTTATAAGCCCCACCCACACCCTTCCTACATTCTATAAACCCTGCCCACAAGCCTGACAGGACCCAGCCCAGATGTTTATAAGCCCCGCCCACACCCTTCCTACATTCTATAAACCCTGCCCACAAGCCTGACAGGACCCAGTCCAGGTGAAGGCCCTTCTCACAGCCAGAGTGCCTGAGATCTTTGCCTGGAAGACAGTAAGGGAGATCCCCCATGGTGCCCCTGCTGGTGAGGAAATTTTTGACTTTTCTAGAAAGTGTGAAAGACAGGATTCTTGCAGACAAGGTCAAGAAGACACCTGGTGAAATACAGTATACCATAATACATATTTTTTGTAAATGCATGTATCTGAACCCATCCTGTTTGACATGATGCAATAGAATCAGAATCAACTGAAGAAATTGCACTAAATTAAAACTGTATTTGTTGAGTTTGTTTGGCGGCTGAACCACCTTTAAAGCAGCAGTAACTCATCCCTAGAAACATGCTTCAGCTCCGCTGATTGTGGCTACCTGTGACTGATTGTCCTCCTGCCCCAGGTGACACCTAGGCACAGTGGACACACTCTGTCTCTCTTCCCTATGTGGTCGCATAACTTTCATGTCTCTCTACATCACGGTGTCGTGGTTTCTGTTTTGTAAAAGGGCTGAGTCACCTTATGAATTCAGCTGAGTTTAGACATGTTGCATCTAGACATTCCCGGAGCAGTTAGAGGTTAGTTCCAGATCTGTCCCCATCCCACAAGGAAACACTCAAAAATTCAATACCTTCCATGTCACCCTTCTATAAATAAGCCCATTATTGATCAAGATGGTCTTCTGTTTCTTTGCTGAATCTGATGTCCTACTCTGAGTGAAAACTGCTTTCCATAAATAACTCAACCTTCATGTTCCAGGTCTGAATTATAAAATCACCAAGAGTAAAAAAATACTTGAATTACAATACAGACAGACCAAGGTTCATTCATCCCGGGATTCATTCAAACCCTAAGACCTTCATAGAAGCCCATATGGCGAAACCTCGGTATGAAATTTGGATGTATGTAGCTCTGTGAATGTGTCTGGAGTCTCAAGCAGCAGTTTCATCCTGCAAGAATAAGACCAGACTGGACATTATCAGGATTATCGGGTACCAGTGCAGTGAGTCACCAGCATTCTCCATGGGTTTATCTCTCGTCATCTGCTACCGGTGCAGTGAGTCACCAGCATTCTCCATGGGTTATCTCTCATCATCTGCTACCGGTGCAGTGAGTCACCAGCATTCTCCATGGTTTATCTCTCGTCATCTTCTACCGGTGCAGTGAGTCACCAGCATTCTCCATGGGTTATCTCTCGTCATCTTCTACCGGTGCAGTGAGTCACCAGCATTCTCCATGGGTTTATCTCTCGTCATCAGCTACCGGTGCAGTGAGTCACCAACATTCTCCATGGGTTTATCTCTCGTCATCTGCTACCGGTGCAGTGAGTCACCAGCATTCTCCATGGGTTTATCTCTCGTCATCTGCTACCGGTGCAGTGAGTCACCAGCATTCTCCATGGGTTTATCTCTCGTCATCTGCTACCGGTGCAGTGAGTCACCAGCATTCTCCATGGGTTTATCTCTCGTCATCTGCTACCGGTGCAGTGAGTCACCAGCATTCTCCATGGGTTTATCTCTCGTCATCTGCTACCGGTGCAGTGAGTCACCAGCATTCTCCATGGGTTTATCTCTCGTCATCTGCTACCGGTGCAGTGAGTCACCAGCATTCTCCATGGGTTTATCTCTCGTCATCTGCTACCGGTGCAGTGAATCACCAGCATTCTTCATGGTTTATCTCTCGTCATCTGCTACCGGTGCAGTGAGTCACCAGCATTCTTTATGGGTTATCTCTCGTCATCTGCTAATGCTTTCTAAAGGGCCGCAGTTCATTGTTAACACTGATTTGCAAAGAAGTGCAGTTTATTATTAAGGTTGCGTTTCGGGAGAGACAGATTGCACCGGAAAGGTCAGAACACGGTTCGGGAAGAATGGCTGTATATAAAGTATTTTCAGTGTAACTTTGTATCAGTGCTGTTGGCCTCATAAGGGGGATTCCAGTGCTCACAGTTCATGTTTCCAAAAGGTACTGTACAGTATGTTCCTTACCTGTCCCAGTAGCCCTGACCAAAATCCTAACACCAGTCCCTAGCAGCATAGTGTCAGTTTTGATTTATTTTATCCTCCCGTCATAGAAATACCACCCTCAGTTTTACTTGCTGTGCCATGCCAACCCTATCCCTCTTCCATCCCCATTACTCCTGGAAAGTGAGATTTTCTCATGATACATCTACACGTTTCAATCCAGTGGAATCCTGATCCAACCTGCTCTCACGAACAAGTAATAATTTGCTGTGATGATATTATCCTGCAGGAAAATGTATCCCGCCCTACTATGGGAACGGACGCCTTTCCCATCTCCCCCCTTACAGAGTTAACATTTCATGGGGTCTTTCCATCTCTGAAAACCCGGTAGGCTTCAGCCATCCCACTGATTCGGTGATCTCCCCGTTCCTGGATCGATGCCTCTGACCTCTCTAGTACCATTCGTTGTTTAGTGGTCTTGTCATTTCTGTTTTGGTGCTTTTTAGATTTGTAATTGTTTATATTCTAGTTATGTACTGCAGCCCAAACCCCAAATTTATTGCATACTGTTATTAGGGTTGAAACTGCAGAACTTAATCTCTTCAGTTACTATCAGTAGGTAACTGTGGCTGTGAACCTCAGGATGAGTGCTGGTGTTTTGCTGTAATTAGAGCACTGGTAAAAGATGACCAGTGGTGTAGTTAAACTAGTTTAGTAGTCAGGATTAGTATTAGGTTTAGTAAGTCCTCCCTCACTAACTCACTGGAAGCTCTCAGCACTATTCTGTGTGTTCTTAAGGCTAAGCAGATGGCAGCTATCGGAAAAATCCGGATCGTCATCTAATTACCTAGGCCATTGCCAGAGGCCACATTTGTCGAGCCATCACCGGGTCACGGGGTCACATGGTGCGTGAGGCCTGTTTATTTTGCCTGCTTTTAAAGTACATCGATTAGCAAATATATTGACTTCAGCAACCTAATGTTGAGTGCTTGTCTGAAACCAAAGAGAGCCAGCAGGCCACTTTTAAGATACATCAGGTGCAGACTTAAAATAAATACACGATAAATAGAGATTAAAAGGAACATCCGCTATTAGCACTACAGATAATCACGATTAGAAATAAAAGTTGGATGACACACTGAAGAAAGTGCAACGCCTCTTCTTTCCTGCATGACAAACACCTTTTAATGTGTTTGCTCGTAGAATATCAACAAGGTTACGGACAGCTTCAAATGAGCTCTTCTCAGAGGACAGCGGTAACAAATAAACACATTAAAATACAATAATTTCCGCTTTCATGTCCTGGCACCATTATTCAGGGGATTAATGAGGCATCACTTCACTCGAGTGTGGCTGACGCAGCCGATGTGTCAAACCGCTCTGCTGACAAACACAGTGACAGGATTAGCGCGTTAGCATCACCGAAGACACCACCGCCCTCAAACGGCAAAACAGCTCAGGGCCCGTTAGCCTGTCATCCCTCCCCCCGGAAATACAGCAGTTAGACTCCGGCCAGTCAGAATCCCAGGGGAATTCTTTACAAACGGGAGTCTCTCATTGCATTTGATTGACAAGCTGAAATGCCACTTGACATATGAAATACTATGTGGTTTTATTTGAAATGAACACAAACTGTCGCTGTTAATCATTATCTGTACTGAAGCTGTGCTTCTGCTTTCCGAATGAGCACGGCCGTCCACGTTATGGTTGCATCAGCTGACTGAAAGTTTTGCTGTGGATTTTAAAAATTCTGTCGTGCTGTCATCTACATTCAGATCAGTTCATTTAAAACTCTCAGGCTGCATGTTGCACTGCACAGTGAGCCTGAAAAAGTAGACCCTTCACAAACCAATCACCTTATTTTAATGGTAATTTACTAACTCTTAAATGTATATGCATTTGATATAGTTAATCACTTAAAATTCTAATTGCATTATATCAATCTTTAAAAATGTAATTAAATGTTTTTTTTAGTTTGATTACTATAGATCTAATTTTAAATATTGATCCCTGAAATATTGGGTTTAAACTGACAAAAGATGAATGATGAAGAACAAAGGTATGATTTAATAAGCTTATACTGTTCTGTCTTCTGATCTCAGTCCAGATTCAAACAGGCTGCTTATTCCTCATCAAAGACATGCTATAGAAATGACCTTTTGATTGGTCAAGCTAAAAGACCACAAGGCAGGGGAATACCCGACAGGATGGCAGTCCATCACTGTACAGGGGAATACCCCGACAGGATGGCAGTCCTTCACTGGACAGGGGAATACCCCGACAGGATGGCAGTCCTTCACTGGACAGGGGAATACCCCGACAGGATGGCAGTCCATCACTGGACAGGGGAATACCCCGACAGGATGGCAGTCCATCACTGGACAGGGGAATACCCCTACAGGATGGCAGTCCTTCACTGGACAGGGGAATACCCCTACAGGATGGCAGTCCATCACTGGACAGGGGAATACCCCGACAGGATGGCAGTCCATCACTGGACAGGGGAATACCCCGACAGGATGGCATTCCATCACTGTACAGGGGAATACCCCGACAGGATGGCAGTCCATCACTGTACAGGGGAATACCCCGACAGGATGGCAGTCCATCACTGTACAGGGGAATACCCCGACAGGATGGCAGTCCATAACTGGACAGGGGAATACCCCGACAGGATGGCAGTCCATCACTGGACAGGGGAATACCCCGACAGGATGGCAGTCCTTCACTGGACGGGGGAATACCCCGACAGGATGGCAGTCCTTCACTGGACGGGGGAATACCCCAACAGGATGGCATTCCATCACTGTACAGGGGAATACCCCGACAGGATGGCAGTCCATCACTGGACACACATATGCTCACATTGTGACCAGTTTAATAGACAATTTCCTTGATTGCATGCTTTCAGACTGGAAAAGGATGCTAGAGTATCTACTACCCAGAGGAAACCCTCACAACATTGGAGGACACACACACACACACACAGACCTGGTCCCCACAACATCAACAGAACAGGTTTTTATCACATTGTTGCAACAGTTGGTCTGCACATTGAAATGTAAACACTCAAAAATTCAATACCTTCCATGTCCACACACACACACACACACACACACACACACACACACAAGACACACACACAATGCTGAAAACGTGAAGAAACACTGTTGCCCAGTAACACAAGCTTTTAAGAACCAATCTGCTGGATTCTAGTGTTTCCGAAGGCTATTTTGACCATGGCATAATTTCTGATAGAGACAGATGGTGATTAATTGGCCTCAAATGTAAACCACACAGGGAGTATGATGGGCGTCATTAAATGGGCAATGAGGTGTGTAGCTATATATGGCTATAAACAGCTTACAGTGCTGTGAAGCGGGTAAGTATGAATATTCTACAGATTCTCCTTCGTGGAAAGTGTTCCAGGAACCCACTTGTGGCTTGTTGGTCATTGCATGATGGGTATTATGCGGATGAGATACCTGTTACAGCGATGAGCCTGACCTCCCGCTTATGTGAAAAAACTCCATCAAAGAAGCAAAGGGTTTTAGAAACATCAGGTAAAGCAGAGGCTCATTTGTGCTGTTATGCAGAGCTTCCTGCGAGTCCAAAGGCCTGGGAAGGGGCAGGAGGAGAGGGAGGGGAGGATATTTTAGGATAACTATAATAGGATTGTGCTGATATCTATAGCAAGGATACAGAGGTTAGAAGTGATTACTCGTTAATTCCCCACAAGAGGAAGTAAGAGATAATTTGATACCTCTTCACAGAGCATTGTTATAATACCCACCCATGGGACCAAAGCACCAGGTGTCTCCAGCGACCACTCTGATTGGCTGATACCCCAACTATTGTGCCCTGTTAATCGCCTTCTCCAGGGCTTTGAATCCTAATAGAAGCGCTGGAATGAGCTGGTGCCGTTCCTCTATGTGGGAGTGTATGTCCTTTTAGCACATGCAAAAGTATGTGTCCCCCCCCCAGAGAGTATATACCTGCATGAAAAGTCTGTGCCCCCCTCCAGAGAGTATATACCTGCATGAAAAGTCTGTGCCCCCCCCAGAGAGTATATACCTGCATGAAAAGTCTGTGCCCCCCCCAGAGAGTATATACCTGCATGAAAAGTCTATGCCCCCCCCAGAGAGTATATACCTGCATGAAAAGTCTGTGCCCCCCCCAGAGAGTATATACCTGCATGAAAAGTCTGTGCCCCCCCCCCCAGAGAGTATATACCTGCATGCACGTTGAACATGATCATGCTTTCTTCTCAGTTTTTGATAGGTCATAGTCTCTAGCATAAGTCCTCCATGACTGCGCCCCAAATCACCATCTCTAACGCGACTGGATGACGAATAAAACAGGTCCTCCCCCTTCTACGCAGCTCACTTCCTTCTGCTTCTACGTAGGAACTGCGGTTCCTTCTGTACCATGTGATATATTGTTATTAGCAGTCAGTCGATCATCCTCTTAGTATGTTTAATGTGTGGCTTCCTCCTTCCAGAAACCGTTGACCACTAATTTTGTAAGTGGAATTTTTGGAAATTAGCTAAGACGCTTTGTGAGCAGAGCTGTGCAGTGGGATCTTAACACAGAGACACTTATGCTGAGAGCTGGCTGGGGTAGAAAGAGAAGTCAGGGGGTCACGATGTAGTCACTAGTAGCAAAGGCACAAACTGGGAGATCCCACGAAGCCTTAATCAGGGCCTGCAGCTCCTCTTGGTGGACAGAACTGAATAATACATATCTGTTGGTTACTGCTTCCCAGTGAGGCCGCCCACCATGACGCTAGCCCCGCCCACCATGGCCCTAGCCCCGCCCACAGCAGGCCAGCATCTGTGCAGCCCATGGACATGAATGACCCAGGAGTTACACACTGGAGATTAGCGGTCAGAGCTCATGCTGCTGTCTGTGATAATATGTCCATAGAATCACAATGTCTCTCACATTTCAAGTTTTACAGGATGCAATCAGGCCAGCAGAGAGCTGCTCACTCTGGTTGGAAATGACAAAAGCCAGTGGAAGAGAAGCACACTGTCAGTGGTCTGTTAATATTTAATAAGGCTAAGTGAACTGATGTGGTTCAACTACTTGGTGTTGCATCATTTCACACTATGAGTTGCCTTGGGGTATTTATTTACTCTAACAGAGGGATCCAGTAGCAGTAGTCCTGCTATAACGCCTGACCCAAACGCCCCAGGTTTTCTTTCTCAGCTGCACTCCCCAGTGTAACATAAAGTACCCGGTATTCCTCACTGGAGCAAAGCACTGCTTCATTCTTATTAAAGGAAGCATTTCAGGGCAACTTTACTGCTTCACTGCTTGACATTGCAAACTTTCTGTGCTCATTACATTCTAAATGCAGATCCAAAAAGAGAGCGCAGTGGGAATCACAATCTAGCTGTGCACATCGATGCAGATCTGTGTGTGTGTGTGTGTGCGTTTGTGCATGTGTGTGAGTGCTTGGCCTTCAGATGAACTCTTAAACGACCACTCCAGGTATTGCCACCTCACTGAGTCTTTGTACAACATGTATTCACACATAGATGCCTGCTGTAAGGCAGATCGCTAATCGCCTTGCTTTGTATTACGGCTAAAAATAATTTTTATAATGGGATCCAAAATTATGAATTTCCCCTATGACAGATGCATGTAATTATTACTGACTTCTTAGGGCTCCTGTGCGCTATAACGTTTTAATTTGCTTTGTAAATGATTGTTTTCCTTTTTTTAATGCTACGCTAATGTCAAATATTAGACTTATTAGCTGCAGGGACGTCTGCAGTTCCTCATAAATATTAATTAGAATGTTTCTTCATGGTACTTCCAAGAAATAGATTTTACAGTATTTTACATGTATTTCGTGGGTACAAAAATATGACACAAGTATTTCAAGAATCCTATTTAAAGCCCATGACTGGTGCTGCAGATACCTTTGTATGTATTAGTGTGCATGACATTTCACCGAATAGATTTACCAATAATATAAAACATGCTTGTATAGATGTAGCTGTTGTTACATATTGAATATGAGGTCAGCATCAGCATAACGGCCCTGAGAACGCTGTGTTCTGCAGCACCTCATAACCTGGGAGCAAAATACATCTCTAAATGGCCTCTGAGAACCATGTTTTGTCCGTAAAACGTCATTTCGAATTGCCTTTTAGTGTCTGACTTACAGATCGTATTGGTCTAAGTGGTCCACCTGAAAGGAGCTGATTGTATCCTAAAGTCACGCACCTCTCAAATTTCAGTAAATCATCATAAAGGCCTGGCAGATGCTTCATATCACTCCAAACTGTCCCACAAAACAAAGGCACGCATAGCAGCAGCAAAGGACACCCAGGGATGGGAAATGACCAAGAGCCATAGCAGAGAAGCAACACGTATGGTGAAAATAGTGCAAGGTCAGCGCAAACTAAAGAACCTGAAATGCAAAACAGATGGAAAACACTATAAATACAGCAAAGCAAACCTTAAAAACAATACACCTGCATTATATTCGGATAATACATGTACCTAATATTATTGGTGGTATTGGGTTCTTGGATTGATTTCTGTTTCTATATACCCATTCATGTGATCATTTCTTCTTCTTTAAAAACCATGAATCGCACACTCAGTTGCTCGCAATCAAGTATCACGTGGCTGCAAGGTAATACATACAGCATGCAGGCAGGGGTCAGGCGGCTCGCCGAGCATCACGGCGGCTAACATTCCTGATCTTAGTGATTTTGAACATCCTGTTGGTGCCACACATCATGGTCCCAGCATCTCAGAAACAACCACCTTCCTGGGATTTTCACCAAGTGCAGTACCAAGAAAATGATTTAACAAACAGAAATTATTAAATTGTTTATTTTACAATTTAATCACAAAAATAGGGGAGGTACTACCTCCAGTACACTCTCAGAAAAAAGGGTGGTACAAACAGTATTAATGTACCTGTAATGGTACAAAATGTTCCTCAGAGTCAATTTCTGTACCTTAAAAGGTACAGTTACCTACAGCTAAGGGTACAGTTGGCAGGCCCTTGAGGGTACAGCCCCAGTGACAAGGAAAGGTACAAATTTTTACCCTTTTTTCTAAGAGTGTTCTTCTATGGACCAGTCGTCTCTGGTGATCAGTAATTTGAACAATTATCAAAAACATTTGTTCCTCTCTGGCACTCAAGTGGAAAGTTTGCCCCATGCGTCAACTCTAATGTTGTCGTTGGTGACATAACCAGCTAAATTGTCTTTGATTTTCCTACAGATCTTGGCCATCATCTCCATCCTGTTCATCGTTATGTCCACCGTCGCCCTGTCATTGAACACCTTGCCGGATCTCCAAGACGTTGATGAATTTGGACATCCCACAGACAACCCCAAGCTGGCACACGTGGAGGCCATCTGCATCGCTTGGTTCACCATGGAGTACCTGCTGCGTTTCCTCTCCTCGCCCAGTAAATGGAAGTTCTTCAAGGGTCCCCTCAACATCATCGACCTGCTGGCCATCTTGCCCTTCTACATCACCATCTTCTTGACCGAGTCCAACAAGGACGTGCTGCAGTTCCAGAATGTCCGGCGCGTGGTGCAGATCTTCCGCATCATGCGCATCCTCCGCATACTCAAGCTGGCACGGCACTCCACGGGTCTGCAGTCATTGGGCTTTACGTTACGCCGCAGCTACAATGAGCTGGGTCTGCTCATCCTCTTCCTCGCTATGGGCATCATGATATTCTCCAGTCTCGTGTTTTTTGCCGAAAAGGATGAAGACGCCACAAAATTCACCAGCATTCCGGCTTCGTTCTGGTGGGCCACCATTACCATGACAACTGTAGGCTATGGAGACATTTATCCCCAAACCCTTCTGGGTAAAATAATCGGTGGCCTCTGCTGCATCGCAGGTGTGTTGGTCATAGCCCTGCCCATTCCCATCATTGTGAACAACTTCTCAGAGTTCTATAAAGAGCAGAAACGGCAGGAAAAAGCCATCAAGAGGAGAGAGGCCTTGGAACGTGCCAAGAGGAATGGGAGCATTGTGTCAATGAATATGAAGGACAGTTTTGCCCACAATGAGGATCTGATGGATATAGTGGTTGATGAAGAGGACAAAAAGCAAGACCTGGACAATCATCTTTCCCCAAAGCACGTCCCTCCCACTAGTCCAAAGGCTTCGGGTGTGAAATACCAAGTGGCTCAGCTCCACAGCCCCAGCACAAGTCCCCAGCATCTTAGTGTTCAGACCCTGGAGAACAGGTACAACAAGATGACCCAGTCCCCACCATATTCTCCTGGACTAGCTAAACTGAGCGTATTAATCTCAGCAGAAGAATGCAATAAGGCATTAGAAAAAAGCACAAACTCTCCAGTAGACCGTCCTGTCACGGATGGCAGGAGCACATCAAGCAATGAGAGCTACACCAGCTGCTCCACTGAGTTTGTCGAGGATGACAAGGTTCTCAATGGTCGGGAGCAGGCCAAACACCCCCGAGCCCCACCTCCACTAGACCTGAGTCAAATCTCATCCCTGGAGTGTGGTGGAGCCCCCTACAGTGGCTTGTATGACAGTGGACACCCTTCCCATCAGCCGATACCCTTGACCCTTGTTGGTGGCACGCTCAGGAGTTCCCTGAGAGGGAGCCACCAAGTAGCCAAAGGTCTGAAGGTTAACTTCAGTGAAAGTCCAGGCACGGATACTGAGAGCCCCATCAGTGGAGCAAGTACCATCTTCCAGCCTGAAAGTGGGGCTTCTCATTGCTCCTCTCCTTATTTTGATAACTCCATTCAGTCTTCAAGCCTGGGGTCTCAGTTTGAGTTGGTCTCACTCAGCAAGGACCCCCATGGGAAAAATTACTTGGACTCACCCAAACATAGCACACAGAATTGCTCCCAGGGAGTAGCCCATAGCACTGGAGCAGGCAAGACAGAACGGAAAGGGGAAAATCCCTTGTTTACATAAGCACTGCATGGAAGCCCGTTCCTCCCCGCTGTGAAAGCAGAACATGGCCATGCAGAGAAATCATCAACAGGTGACTGTTTAGCGTGATCTCATGATCAAGCAGAGGAACTAATGGCGGCACATCAGGGGTCTATCGAATAGCAGGCATGCAAGTTTGGTCAAACAGATATTCCGCATGGCATGATAAGTTTCCTAATTCTGATCCTCGATGTCAGTGCAACCACCGTCTGAAGAGCTGCTGAAAGTAGATTCACACCGAGTACAGGACGTGTTGCCATATGAAAGCTTTTTTAATGAAATCTACAAGTTTTAGCCTTGAATTTCTCCTCTGAGAAACTCCCAGATGTTCTTTTTAGAGAAGCCCTTCAAGGAGCATGCATTTGAGAATGTATGTGAAGGTTTAGCCTGTGTATAGTTCTTCCTATGGGGAAGATGATGTAGCATTGTGTCTTTCAATCCTGTGACAAATTCAAAACTAAAAGTGAAGACAGAATGCACACGGCTACATAACGATCTTCACAAGAGAAACAACATTATTTTTAGCAGAAATATAACATGTTCTCAGCTATTAATATTTACCGTTAGACTGCTGTAGCACCATGAATCTGTCTTACAATTATACCAGATTTAGGCAACATGACGTCAACATAACTTTGTGAATATGCTCTCGTACAACATATCACCTTCTCTACCATTTTCAGTGAAAATTTTAAAGTTGAAATGCACCATGAAGGTTTGGTGCCTTGACGAGCACAAACATACTACTGGTACTTCATATGATCATGACTCCGACTGCTACTTCTGACTATTATATACAGCTAACTGCTGCTTTGGGATTTGCATATATATCTTAGCGGTGCAGCTTAATTAGCGTTTTTAGCCTACTGAGACTTCCTGATCAGAATAAACGTCTCGCTGTCACAGTATTATGTGCTGGGGGGTTAAAAAGAGGGGAAGGCTTCAGCCATCCGGCACATTCTACTTACCATCTCGTGAGCAAAATGACTAGTCTATTAAGTTAGGCAGAGCACACCTTTCAGTACTCTTTGGTCTCCATTATCTTGCAGAAACACCTTTGCCTGGTTAGCTAACAATTCACCACTGATTGTCTCATACATTAATATAACTAATTAGATTTGGTGTATTATGTCCATGACAGATACATGCATAAATTAATGCATTGATATGGTAATTGAACTTTTGGCCAAAAGATACCATAAAAACGTCTGCTTGATATGGATACAATAAAATCATAAATACACATTTCTTCAGTGTGGTTCTGTTAGCATTTCATACCTGCATTTAGAATAGTAATTAAATGGGTTTCTGAGCATCTCCCTAGACAAACTATGTTTGAAACATGCCGAGTTCACATCGTGCTTCTAAATGTGTGTATAGTGCCATATTTCATTGACAAATAAGATGCCGAACGTTTCCAGTCAAACGGGATCACGGTAAGTATGGTTCTTCACGTGGACACCATTAACTCCCACTTTCACAATTTCATTATTCAGATATACTCAATGCATTAACGTATAAACACTTTGTATTTTAAAAATATACCACATTTTAAAGTTCACTAACTATCCTGAAAATTGACTGAAATGGTGCTTTTTCGTCTTTTCACACTCTTTTTTAGAAGGCTAAAGGTCATTTGGCTTTGCTTATACAGTGCTGAATGGCAATCTACTTCTGCAGTAAGAAGTCAGGTAATTAGGATAATATTGACAAGCAGGTTAGAACATAATGAAACACATCTGAAACATTTTTATAATCATTCATTTTTTTGCATAAATTGCATAGCGCTTCAAAGTGGCTCCATTTTTGTAAATTTATGAATGTAATGTAATCAAGACCTTGTGCAACCCAGACACAAAACAGCAGATTATACCAATAGCCCAGTAAGCACACAACACATTTTCATGCTTTAGAAGAGGAAGACTCTACCCCCTAGTGGTCATTCGCCTGAAGCACATACATATGCCATTTTTGACTAGCGCATGTGGAAGGTTAGGCCTCACTGAACTCAGGTCAGTTTGAGTGTGAAGTGTCATTTTTAGCTTTAAACTTGCTCCACCATAAGACTTGGATACAAGAAAAGTGACGCCAGATAAATAGATGGAATATCACAAGCATTTGGGGTAAGGCCAGCAAAAACCAAGTAAAAGGGATGCTTTTGGGCTTGAGTTAGCTGGTTAAACAAAATCAGCTGAATGAAGAGAATTAAGCCCAGTTAAAATGTTTCAGCAGCAATGACATTGAATATCTTTGCATCTGTATCCCACAAGGCACAATGTTAACAGAAAGTGACTGAAATTAAAAGTATTTTGCCTAAACTCCTTAAGTCAGCCAATGGATATTTAACCGTAAACCTCACCAACAAGTTCAGGGCCTGATGGTCCAATACGGTACTCAGACACCATCTTTTGTTATAGTGAAAATTAAAAAGGCAGAGATTCTGTGAAAGGTTTTTATTTTGTACTTTTGAGTAAGTCCAGACTTCAGTTCTCCTGCAAAGAAAAATGAATTGAATCTCTCAACCAGAAAATTCAATTAACATAGAGCCATCAGTCCAGTTAACACCAATATATCTCAGAGTATGAAAGCAGCAAAAGTAAACAAAAAAACCCTAACAAACACCACATTACTGATTAATGCTTTACCATAGAATATCACCCAGGTTAAGTACCTTTTAGTGAAGATCAATGGAACCTCACTTAAGGGCTTAAAAAAACAATTAGAGCTAATTCAGAATTTAAAATCACAAAAGTTAACAGTTCAACTGCTATAAAGGGTCGGCACAAAAACTTAGTTACTGGGCATCATGTATGCTAAGGGTTGTTGGTTTATGCTCCAGTACAATAACTATTGAACGGCACATCTCAGCCTGCTTCAGTAAAATATCCAGTGGGATGATACTTCAAGAAAGGGTTTTAAAGATCAAAATCATGAACAGGAAGCCAGCTTCACTGTCCAGTACAAAAGACTAGTTTACAAGTTCCATTCTAACATAAGGCTACAGTTACAGAAGCAGAACAAAAGCGATGCAAGCCCCCAATGGGGATAAACATCACACACAAGGTCTTACCATGAACACTCAGTTCATCCTTCTGATCAGCCGGTTAATCTGGTCCTCCCTGTTTCCGGCATCGCCTCCCTCAACGAAGTGTGTGGTCTTCTTGTTCATGCCGCCACGGGGAGAGGACAGCTTGAAGGGCCACATGAAGTTGTTGGCTGCCTTGAAGTTCTTCCCCACAGTGTAGATTTCATGGATCAGGTCCTCCACACAGATGATGCCATATTTTCCTGCAACAAAACCACACTTAGACAGGAGGGAACTGCAAGAAGCCATCAGCTCATCAATACTTCAAAACACTCAAGTCATTTCCGGCTATGTCTCCAAGCAAAACGCTTACCAAGGGATCTCTCAATCAGGGAATTGTCGGTCAAAGCGATGCGCTGCTTCTTAATCTTGCCATAGCCACGCTTGTAAATAAGCTCACGCAGGGATTTCAAGTTGGGATATCTAGCAACAAGGAACAGGGCATTTTACAATAAGCAGTCATGTATAGAAAGATCATGCACTCAGTGCATTTATAGGTCCAGACCACCCTGTCAAATGTCCTTCAACATGTTAGGTTGTAGTCCGAGTAGAACTCAGCAACCTGACAATCAAATACCACCATGGGGGAAGAAGAAAAAATAAAATCATCTCACCCCCACGCGATGTAGGGCTCAGCAATCCTGAGCATGTTAATGGAGGCCTTGTTCAGTTTGACGAAGACGCCGTTGAAGATCTGTCGCAGGCGAAGAAGCTGCAGGACTTTGCGGACCTTGGGCCTGACACCGTTGATTCTGGAAGCGTAGAGACACACTGAGCATACAATGCGACATCCAGAAACTTATCCTGGACACGGCTAGCTGTGATTTCAGACAACACTGGCTTAAGTCGTGAAGGTATCTCCATGGTCGATAAGACGGGGAAAAAACTCCATCATCAACCACAAACTGAGGCAAGCGGCACTCGCTGGTTCACAGCTCTACATACCCCCTAATCCTGATGACAAAGGCCAGCTTGGGTTCTGCGGGGACATAGTAGTTTCCAACCTTACGGGCCATTCGGGACAGGCGGATCTCCCGTCTGTACATCTCTTTGTATTCCTTATGGTAGCATTCAGCCCTCTTGTAGATCAGCTTTCTTCTGGATTTGCGGGCCTGGAGACACAAGATGTGTTACCCTCAAAAATGTACGGCATGTGAGGACATGAGGCCACGTAAAGTGCTCATACTGACTGGGTCAGCATTACTATACAGTCAGGAGTCCGTACCGCCTTCTCTGCCAGCATCTTCTTGATGCGCAGAGCCTTCTGTGCGGCGTAGGCCTTTCGCCTTTTCAAAAGGCTTTCGGGAACAGTAGGTACCTTCTTCCCTCTGAAACAGGGGCACATTTAGGGTTTAATAAATTACCGCACCGGGAAGCATGCCTTATTACAGCGAAGCATTCGAGAGGCCTAGTAATCATGCTACGCAAACTTAGCATAATAATTTAAATTCCATAAGCAAATAACTATGAATAAAATATCCAAATATTAACAAAAACTGCATAATACCATGTTAGACTATACTGACAATGGAAGGGCACGTAAAACAAGGTTGAAAACACATGCTACTATAGCAGCTATTTCAGATACAACAGCACATTTGTTACCAATTGTAGACAGTAAACGCAGAGATAAACCACAAATTATTAAAAAATCAACGTGTACGTTTAATGAATTCAATGTCTGAGTATTGCAGAAATAACAACACGTTTGTTTCCACCATATCTAATGGAAGAGCGGACATGATCCAAATTTGTGCCAATAAGGCAACGGGCTTATAAAAAATAAAGGCTTAAATATAACTTTATATGTATTAGCTTTCAGGTTATGGTAAAACATTTGAATAGATTAAGAACTACTAGACGATGGAAAAGGATTTTGAAAGCAGAAAAACGAACTCACTCTTCGCCCGCCATTATCCCCACCGTAAAAGAGGGCCATACGCATGCGCAGACCGCACTTATAAGAGACGAAGGAGGAAGTGGATGTCTTCCTGATGCCTGATTTTATATAAGTATAAATGAAGGCAATCTTACATAGTAAAAGTGTCCTAAAAGTCAAAACCATAAAAACCCATTAAAACCCTTATGTTTATGATTTTTTCACCATGAGGAAAAAATATAGATATACTACAAATAGTACTTCCTACAACTTACAACTTTCCGGAAAATAATTATTTCAGGCAATAGAATATCGACCTATAACCAAAGGTCCTTCTGGGTATGGAAGGTTTAAATGGAGTTTGTCAACAGATCGCGTTATTGGTCCGGATTTGTTTACTAGCGATTATTTGCGAAAGTTTCTCTTATTGGCAATACTAATTTTTATTCAAGAAAAACTTTTCTTAACTGTATGTTTGTGCTCTTCTGTTGCGTAAAGGTCGTGTTTTTTATTAATTGCCCCCGTTATGCAATGATTAGTTAGATTTATTTTATTCAATCAAAAAAAAACTAATATAATAAAAATTATTTTGATTGTTCTTGATCTATATTGTTATTGTTTTTCCATATCATGTCAGACACAGTGAGTATCCTTTCGGAATTTTTCCTGGTGACTTTTAAAGTACTTTGGGCTTTCGTACAGTCTGGGTTGAAATGGTTTGTACGGCAAAAAGAAAAAAGCGTTGCGGGGCAGGTGTGTTTGGTGGCCGGGGCGGGTAGGGGTCTCGGTCGGCTGTTGGCCAAGGAATTCGCCCGAAGACGGGCAGTGTTGGTCCTCTGGGATATCAACAGTGAAAGCAACGAAGAGACCGCAGAGATGGTGCGCCGGATCTACCGGGACACGTCCAGCCCCACAGCTGGAGAGGGTGAGTTTTATTTGGCTAAAACACTTCTTAGTCGTTTTATTTGGATAAAACACTTTTTAGTCGTTTTAGTGCATGATTTAGCCGTCGTGTGTTGCGGGGACGAGTTTACTCGTAATGCAAGTCACAGTTGATCTTTTGAACACTGAAGTAACTGGATTTTTTTGGATGTTGTAAATTACTTTTGGAATGGCTACCTGAACTTTCTGAGAAGCGGCATATCGATAGTAAAAACAGCGGTGTGTACAGCTTTTGGGTTCTAAGTGTACAGTATCAGATAGTAACATATAAATAAGCTTTTCACTGTAATTTTGTTTTTTAAAGAGCTCTGATTTTTATAGGTGTGCGTTTTACAGATGCAAGTCCCAGGAGCACTACTAGCATAACGTTCTGGAGCTCTCTGTTTCAGATGGTCCTCTTCCTCAGGTATACACTTACCAGTGTGATGTGGGAAAGCGTGAGTGTGTGTACGCCTCGGCAGAGAGAGTGAAGCGTGAAGTGGGCCCCGTCGACCTGCTAGTGAACAGCGCTGCCGTCGTCTCCGGCCACCACCTACTGGATTGCCCAGATGAGTTGATTGAGAGGACTTTGATGGTCAACTGTCACGCCCACTTCTGGGTGAGTTTTTTCCCTTGGGGAGAAAACCTCTGCCCCTAGGTACTCAGTTTCCCACCTGGACGTTTCTCACACCATATCTGTTTTTGAATTTGAGAGCTAAACCCTATATTCCAGTGTACAATCGCAGTCTGCTGTTGTCTTGTGTGTAATAAGCCACCAACCAGTTTCCTACCTTGTAACAGACCACCAAAGCCTTCCTCCCGGACATGCTGGAGGCTAACCGCGGCCACATCGTAACTGTGGCCAGCTCCCTGGGGCTGTTCAGCACCGCTGGTGTGGAGGTGGGTTCAGAACAGGACCTGCCCATGCAAAGCTTTGGTTCTGCTGCTGAAATGAGTCTGAAGACGCTAAACACTGTCGAGTGGCCGGTTGACATTCCTGCATTGTCTGGCTGCTGTGCACCACGTTTTTATGGGCCGTTCCCATTTTAGTATCGTATCTTGTAGATAAATTAGTCGTAGTCTATATTGCAGGGGTAAAGAAGTCTGGTGGAATTCTTCCTTGTTTTATTTTATTTATTATTGCTTTGCAGTTAACAGGTGAGCTGTACTTCAGTACAGCATGAGGGTAGTTAGTCTGAACTTGAACTAACACAACCCTGCGTTCCTCAAACTGTCCTTCCCCATCACCACTACTTCCTGATTTCAGGATTACTGTGCCAGCAAGTTCGGGGCCGTCGGCTTCCACGAGTCCCTCAGCCATGAGCTGAAGGCTGCAGAAAAAGATGGGATCAAAATGACATTGGTGTGTCCCTTTCTTGTGGACGCGGGCATGTTCAGAAGCTGCAAAATCCGGTAGGAGATCGGTTTTAGTGCAGTCATTAGTGTATGTCTGTAGTGCACTCTGGCAGGATGCTGGAATTCTGAGAGCTTCTTGTCATCCTTCTTCCTGTCTGTACAGAAGAGAGATTGCATCCTTCCTGCCCCCCCTACAGCCAGAGTACTGTGTTCAACAAGCGATGCAGGCCATCCTGACTGAACAGCCCCTGATCTGTATGCCTCGCAGCATGTACATGGTGACCTTCATGAAGGCGTACGTTTGCATCTTTTCCTGCTCCTTTATGCACGCGATCTCCTCATAAACAGTCGCCTTACTGGGTGCTATGTTTGTCTGTCCTGCAGGATCCTGCCGTTTGAGGCCATCGTGTGCATGTACCGCCTCCTAGGGGCTGAGAAGTGCATATACCCCTTTCTGGCACGTCACAAGGAAGCAATGAACAACAATGAGGCCAAGAGTGGGGATTAGGAGTGTTATTACCCAGAATGCAGGGCTTGGATTAAATGTATACAAAGGTTTAGCCTTAGTCTATGACAAAATATATACTGCGTTAAACATATTCAGCTTTAATGAGTGTTAGCAATCAAATCCTGAGAGTAGCAGTATGACAATATGCTCGGGAATGAGCAGAGCTGCCCTGGCTGTGCAGTGTGTAAGACTTTCAGGTAGGGGGCGCAGTGTTTGGTTCAGGCCAGAGTCCTTACTCTGTCAGTGACTTGGTGATGACTCAGACTGTCATCCTTGCAGTGTGTAGCTTGTGGTCCTTACTGTGAGGAAGTACAGCTTGGGGATAAATGTATGATGATGAACTGTCCCCACTGCTGTTTCAGTCTGTGATCTCGCGTCCCCACTGCTGTTTCAGTCTGTGATCTCGCGTCCCCACTGCTGTTTCAGTCTGTGATCTCACGTCCCCACTGCTGTTTCAGTCTGTGATCTCATGTGCCTTAAGGGATGAATTAGACTGGACATACTACAGCAATACAGTCATATCTATGCATCTTTGAATCTAAACTCCATTCACATTTTCAGTCTAACTGTAGGAGATATGCCTTTTATTATTTTACCTTAAATTTAAAATCACCTGTGAATGTTCAGTGCTTGAACTGGGCTGGTACTCACCTGTACATGGTACCGGTACCCCTTTGTTTTTCTCTTCAGGGTACTGGGAACGTTTCATGTGTACTGGTACCTCTCATAATCTACCGGTAGTGAGTAATAAGATGAGTACTGGCTCCTGTTTGTTCACACTTCAAGCCCTGGGAGTATTGTTACGAATTCCTTTGTGCCGGAGGCAAATGTGTATTTATTTTGCATGTATGTAAATTAATTATTGTCCTGAATCATGGAATGTTTATGGCCTCGGAAGCAGAGATTAGGCTGCCAGTTGTGCTGCCTGTGAGTGGGGGCATGGCTAATGGATATGTAGGAGGAGTCCAGCCCGAATGTTCACGTCCCAGTGTAATAATTAACTGCTACATGTTTGCCGAACAGGGCGGTGCAGTGGTTAGCACTGTCGCCTCACACCACTGGGACCTGGGTTCCAGTCTCCCCTATGGCTCGTTGCCATGTTCTCCCCATGTTGTCGTGGGTTTTCCAGTCCCCCCCCCCCCCCCACAGTACAAAAACATGCTGAGGTTGATTGGAGTTACCAAATTGGCCATTGGTGTGTGAGTGACTGGCGCGTGTGAGTGAGCCCAGCAGTGGGTTGGCGCCCCATCCTGGGTTGGCGCCCCATCCTGGGTTGGCGCCCCATCCTGGGTTGTTTTCTGCCTTGCGCCAATATGCTCTGGGTACCTCCCGACCATGAATAGGACATGTAGATGCAGAAAATGTATTTATGGGGTACTTTCTGGCTTTCAAATGCTGGGAATGAGGCTGCTTAGACCATCCTCTTTGTCTGATATAATGCAGATATATCCTTATACAACTGAGGTGACTGTTCTATTGGAGGTGCTATAGAGCCTCATCATTACCTCCATCAGCTTTATATACATTTTCTGTCTGTACAATTGTATTTTTTGATTGTACCCAATCAGTGATGATCAGGTTAGGGTTGCTTGATTACGGCAAAAATCATAATCAGGATTATTTAATATGATTACTCGTTGATTTATCAAACTTTAAAAAAAGATGGTATTTTTAACAGTGGATTTTCTTGAACTATACATATAATTGAACTGAGAAACAAATGACCAGTTTTGTAGAATGGGGCGTGCTGGATTTCTAACATAAATGGGAGCATCATCATGAAATGTAATGCACCACAAAAATTGTTTGATGTTTGATTTTGTTTTGACAATCGTTGGATGCCAAAATCGTAATTGAATTTAAAATTCCCTAGGTTTGACAAACACACACACACCTGTGCCTCTTACACCCTTAAAACTGGACTCCATCAGAAATGAACACATGGCTGTTTAATGCTATTCTCTGTGTTGATGATTTGGTCTGGTTCTCTGTGTTGATGATTTGGTCTGGTTCTCTGTGTTGATGATTTGGTCTGGTTCTCTGTGTTGATGATTTGATCTGGTTCTCTGTGTTGATGATTTGGTCTGGTTCTCTGTGTTAATGATTTGATCTGGTTCTCTGTGTTAATGATTTGATCTGGTTCTCTGTGTTAATGATTTGATCTGGTTCTGTGTGATATTTGCTCCTGGGCTGGGAGAGAAACACAAACACAGGTACCTGTGTAGCTTTGCCTGTTGTCATTCCTGAAGTGCAGAAGCACAGATCTCAGGAGCATTGGGTCAGTGCTCATCCAGCTCGTCACCACAGTGAAGATGGTACCAGTCATCATTAATAACTGCAAACTGCAAAAATGCTGTTTAATGCTCACTTCTGTAGATCTAGGATATCGTATCAGTATTGTATGGATTCCTCGCACATTTCAAATCACTGTCCATCCAAATTTCCCTCCTGTAGAAGTCAAGGCTACTTTAATAATAGAAAATGAGACCTGTCTGTAGTAGGATCGTTAGCCAAAAACCTTTCTTCATAACGCATTGTCATTTTTAGTTAGGATTCATCGCAAGGTTTTTTTTTTTTGTAAACTACAAATTACTGTTTTTTTTTTTTTTGAGAGTTTAATGATTTCACATCTTTGTTTCTGAAATCTACTGAATAAAATTTGCTTTAAACATGTTCAATTTGCAATGAATTAACTGGATAAAGATGAGTCTACCTCATTTGCAATTCAGAAGCGTTTGAAAGTATGAATGATTGCGGAGTACTGTACATAGATGGCTGGGTAAAGAAGATGTTTGCAAGGATGTTTAAAAAAATAAAATAAATAAAACATTATTAATTAAACGGTAACGGCAACTTGGTATATTAACCAGGCGCATTAATTCCGTATAATTACCGTTTCCGTAATAATTACACCATTGGCTGCCAAACCTCTTCTGGAAATTTCTGTTTATAACAAGCTGTCTGTCCAACCCCAAACAAAACCTAAGTTGTTATTACCAAATAAGTTAGAAAATTGTCTTAAAACCTGAAAATGACATTTTATAATGTAGAGAAATATGTAGTTTTAGTAAAATTGGAATTATCTTATGGATCATCGTCTCTTGGTAAAAGGATAGATGGAAAAACGAAGACTTTTTTTTTGCAAACTCGTTTCATATAAGTGCAAAAAAACACGACAGATTTATTTTGCGTGTAACTAACAAGCAGTACCTTTGCCGGGCTCACATAAGAGACAGGAACCAGGAGTGTAATGCATAGAAATCTTCTTCATAACATATTTCCTAATTATATTCCTCGAGTGGGGAATACATGTTGTCTTTGGAGACTCTCGTTAAGATGATACCTCGAAAAGTATTTCACAGATTTTTTTCAAATTTGAGGCATTGTATGAGTGACAACCTGGAACTGATTAAATTTTGAGACAAAATTGATGCAACACCACATAGTGATAGGAAAGAAATGGGAAGTTTTGACACTTGATCTTAGAGTGATAACTGAAAAATTATTTGAAGGATCCTTTTAAACTTTCTAGACACATTGTGTGGGTGAAGAACTGCAACTATGTAAGGTTTGAGACAACTTGATCCAAAATTGAAGTTATGCCAGAGGTGTAATTTTAGTAATATGGCAGTATGTGGTGTCTACCAGGGTAGTTTCTAGCTATCAGAAAGATCAGGTGCTAAGTTAAGTTTATCTGAGGCTTGACTTTTTTTGTTTGAAGGAAGATTGGCATTGGGCTGAATGATCAGACCTACCAACGCCCATGGTGTCTACCTACCTCTACAATATAGATTTACCATATACCCACCTAAAAATTGTCAGAAATGCGTATAAGTCAGAGGATATGTTTATACACACAATTATATGGTATAACAGTATATATACCTACCAAGATACAACTACACTACTGAGCAACACCACTTAGTAGCAGCAAATGAAATGATGAAAACAGATGGCATGACCTTGTGAATAACTCAAAAAGTATTTGATGAATCTTATAACTACTTCATAAAACATGCGAAGATCTACACCTGGTTTCATTTTCAGACAAATTGCCGAAAAAAATGAAGCAGCAGCAAATGAAGGAAACAGCAGCTGTAGAGGACACTTGGTCTTGTGAACCCATTAATTCTAAATGTGTTGTACAGATCATTTTCAAATTTGCAGGCATGTTGTAGGGGTGACAAACTGGCAGTGATCAAATTTTGAGACGGATTGTAGCAGCATCAAAACAGCAAAAAGAAGGGTAGTTTCAGACATAAGAACATAAGTAATTTACAAATGAGAGGAGGCCATTTGGCCCATCAAGCTCGTTTGGGGAGAACTCAACTAATAGCTCAGAGTTGTTAAAATCGTGTCTAGCTCTGATAGGAACCCAGGGTTTTAGCTTCCGCTACACTAGCAGGAAGACCATTCCATACTCTAACTACACGCTGTGTAAAGAAGTGCTTCCTCAAATCCAGTTTAAAATGTTCTCCTGCTAATTTCCAACTATGGCCACCAGTTCTTGTATTTGAACTAATATTGAAGTCACAATTTGGTTAAACAACATCCAGACCCGTTAGAAACTTATATATGTGGATCATGTCCCCCTTTAGTCTCCTTTGCTCGAGGCTGAACAGATTCAGCTCAGCTAACCTCTCCTCATAAGACATTCCTCTGAGACCAGGAATCACTCTTGTAGCCCTACGTTGAACCCTTTCCAAGGCAGCAATGTTCTTTTTAAAGTATGGTGACCAAACCTGCACACAGTATTCTATGTGGGGTCTTACCAACATAGTGTATATTTGATCCCGTTAGTGCGATAATTCAAAAGTATTTGACATCTTTTGCAAACTTTGTAAAGATGTTGTAAAGATGAAGATCTAGACCTGATCAAATTTTGAGTCAAATCGCACCAAAATTGAAGCAAAGGCGCTTAGTGACAGCAAAGGGAAGGATGAGTTGATTAGAGGTCCTTGTGAACAGGATCACTCTATTATCATTGCTGTATTTATCTGATGTTTGATGGATCTTACTTTCACTTCACAAAGACATTATATGGATGAAAATCTACATCTGAAAATAGACCCTAATTCAACCCCAAATTGGAAACTCCAATACAGAGGGCAACAGAACTGCAACTGCAAGACAGAGGGCAACAGAATTGCAACTCCAATACAGAGGGCAACAGAACTGCAACTCCAATACAGAGGGCAACAGAACTGCAACTCCAATACAGAGGGCAACAGAACTGCAACTGCAAGACAGAGGGCAACAGAACTGCAACTCCAATACAGAGGGCAATAGAACTGCAACTCCAATACAGAGGGCAACAGAACTGCAACTCCAATACAGAGGGCAACAGAACTGCAACTCCAATATGGAGAACAGCCAAGAGTGAAAAAGGAACCTGCAGCCTGTTGTCTAAATGTATTCTGTGGGTTTTTTGCCAACTTCCCAGTAACATTGTACTGGCCAGTTATTCTAAAACTGTGGGGTGCAAGATTATTTACAATATACTATATAATAAAGTTTATATTGATTTTTCATTGCTAGTCTCCCCATTTTCTCTGTAGCAGTCTGGTAGCTGTCTTGTGAAATGTATCGTGGGGAACTTGATGAAATTTATTGTGGGAGAATTGAATCATGTCACTTTTTTTTGGAGAGGAGGCAAGAGTGTGTACGGTAAGCTTGCAATAATGTTTTCTTTAGGTTGTGGTGTTCTCGTTCATGTGGGGGAATTTAATCACGTCAGACCAGCCAGTCAGTGGTAGCACAAGAACAAATAAATCTGGTGACCCTAATTACGTTAATGATGGCCGTACGCCAAGTGAATTTTCAAGCGATTTCACCGGCACATATTTGAATAAAATCATAAGGGTTATGCTGGACATAGGGTGACCAGATAATCCACGATGGGAGGACATTATGAGCTACTTCAGGATTTACAAACTACTTTAAAACTGAAAGGTTGCTTTGCTTGGCCTAATAGTTCAGCTCTTCTCGTGCTTTTGCTGGTTCGTTTCCTTGACTGAAAGACTCATCCAGCTGTTTCACATTAACATTAGTGACACATGCATGATTATAGGACACTGACCAATCAGCACACAGCAAGAACTCAGTAACAAAGTGAAATCCAGGTCTTTTTAATTGAAATGGTAATTTACAAAACCTGTCCTAGCTCAATATCCCCCCCCCCTCCCCCCCCGACATGGATTAGTTGGTCACCCTAAGTCAGGGTTGCACAGTCTTATCCACAAAGGGCTGTTGTGTATGTGGGTTTTCGCTGCAACTCCCTAATTAGAGGTCTGATTGGGTGAACAGTCCTCACTCCTGGGTTTGAGCAGCTGACCTAAAGGTTACCCCGGAAACCTGCGTACACACCGGCCCTTTGCGGATAAGATTGGCCACCGCTGCCCCAGGTGGACTTGTGGCATCCTGCTGTCTTCAATTGTTCGGTGCATGGAGGTCAGGATTGCTGTTTTAAGTGACTCTTTTTCTCGTCTTGACATTCCAATCAAATCAATTGTGTTTAGAATGATCATGGGTGTTTAGCCTTGACACGCAAATAGTGACGTGGATGGTCAATAAGCCAATCAGACAGCCCTCTTCAGCACCAATCAGTAAGTAACAAAGCGGAAACAGTATCTCAGGTAAGGTAGATTGACATGGAAGAGATTCTGCAAAAACAGTATTTACAGTACAAAGGTACGGTATTTTGAATGCAGGCTGCATTGCATTTCCACTGCTATTTAAAGTTACTTGTCTGCTCTGCACTGCTTTATCCTGTTGTGCAGTGTTATTTTTCTGTACAAAGAAAAGTTGAATAAATACACATTTTGCTGGTTATTGCTTTATTCCATGTAAACCAAAAGCATGTACATGTACAGCAGTAAAACATTAACCTTTATTACAAAAATAAAACAAAATCGAAACGAATCTAATTGCAGTCTTGCAAAGAATGATTCTGCAAGATCCCCAGTCTTTGCAAAATCATAGTTTGTGGGGGGAAAAAACTGTAAATAATAACACATTATTATCTTTGGATATGAGTCAGATGCCAGAAGAACTTCACCTGCCTGACTGCATTGTGGCAACTGTAAAGTTTGGTGGAGGAGGGATAATGGTATGGGGTTGTTCATCAGGGGTTGGGCTAGACCTCTTAGTTCCAGGGAAGGGAATTCTTAATGCTTCAGCATACCAAGACATTTTAGATAATTCTATGCTTTGTGGGTACAGTTTGGGGAAGGGCCTTTTCTGTTCCAGCATGACTGTGCCCCAGTACACAGAGCAAGGTCCATAAAGACGTGGTTGATGAATCTGGTGTGCAAGAACATGACTGGCCCACACAGAGCCCAGACCTCAACCCCATCAAACACCTTTGGGATGAACTAGAATGCAGATTGTGAGCCGGGCCTTCACGTTCATCAGTCACTGACCTCACAAATGCTCTTCTGGGTGAATGGGCAAAAATTCCCACAGACACACTCCAAAATCTTGTGAAAAGCCTCCCCAGAAGAGGGGCAGCTGTTATAGCTGCAAAGGGGGCCCAACTCCTCATATGCAGGATTACACTTATAAGTGGCCTCTAAAGTCATTTTATGAGTTATTTAGCAGGAAAATGCTAACGTTGTTATTTCAGTAAAATCAGGAAATTCATATATTTTATGCTGATTTGATCTCAGTAGGACATCAGACAGAGCCATGTGACGTATACAAGGGTCCTTATCTAACCTTGTTTGATAAAATCTTAAATAATCAGCCGTCCCACCCACCAAACTCGGTTAACAGCTTTCACCACATCCACAGAATGACTTCATCATTGTAGAAATCAGTTTGAGGGTCTCTGACAGCTCAAACAGCCCAGGATACATATCGTAGTGATTCTATGATCATGTCATTCTTCCATTGTAACCTGCTGGCTTGTTCACATACTTTTAAATCCTGTGAACTTCCGCTCCCTTTGATCTTTTCAGCCTCTAGCAGAGTGGATTAAAATCAAAATAGTCATCAAAGTTAAAATAACAGCCAAGACCACAATACTAAATAAAGATCTGGCAGTTGTAGAAGAGAACAGCAGAAGGAAGGTGGAGGAAATGGTGAAAGACAGTGGCACAAAAAACAGATGACAGAGAAATCCAGCTCTACTCCAAGAGTTTGTGTCATACCAAAGGTAATAGTCTGTATTAAAAAAAGGGACTGATTTTTTTCTGTTTGTTTTTTGAAAAACACTTGCGTCTGCGTATAAAATGGTCTATTTCAATCAATTTTCCTTCACTTAAGACAGGCTGACCAGATTGAAAATTTTGATTGGCCCCAGGCTGGAGCATGTGCTGCTCTGATTGTACAGGAGTTGGGTCCAAGCAACTAGAGGCGGCAGGACCAGCCAATTAGATGTCTTGGTCCCGCCTCCTCTAGTTGCTTGGACCCACCTCCTGTATAATCTGATTGGGTATCTCTCTGAACCAATAATTTTTTGTTATGCCCTCAGAACATTGTTGTGTGGGTAAAACTCCCATAAGCACCGTGAACAAACATGAAGGTTGGTGAATGAACAGAGCTGTTTCTTGCTATATGCGGACTATGTAGATGCATAGGGCCCCTGCAGCACTAGGGCCCCCCAAGCTGCAAGTTCAGCCTCAATATATTTGGGGAAAAGTAAAATTACCTGTGTTCATTTGTAGATTTAAACTGCTAAACCTAAATTGTAGGTTTAAGTTGCTTTGGTCAACTTGACATCTTTAATTTCAATTTTAGATTCGTGAATCTAGCCTGTTTTCTTCTTAAATTGGAACAAACTGATGCATCACCATGGATCATCTTAAAGGGTTTGAATTCCCCCTGTCATAGTTTTACAAAATAGGGGCCCCCAAACAGAATCTTGCACAGGGCCCCCAAAAAGCTAGAAATGGCCTGTGAATGAAGCCCCATACAAAACGCTCTTTATGCACTTTAAACTAAACAATCACAAGCTTGCATAGCTTGCATACGGAACTTCAGATGAATAAATTAAACTTGATTGATTGTCTATTGAACTACTAATGAGCGAGTAACGCTGTCTGGCTGATGGGCAGTCAGTAGCTCCCAGGATGAAGATTCAGACTTTCATCTCGAAAGACCAACCTGAATTACTTACTGGCATTTTAACATTCCAGTTATTTCTTTTGTGGCACCAGTTCCTATAATGTGCC
Source organism: Paramormyrops kingsleyae (assembly GCF_048594095.1). NCBI lineage: Eukaryota > Metazoa > Chordata > Actinopteri > Osteoglossiformes > Mormyridae > Paramormyrops > Paramormyrops kingsleyae. Next base: position 25,992,834 of record NC_132800.1, on the reverse strand, counting down.
GTCGTTATTTATCAAGCTCGAAAGCCGCTGTATTGTTAATAAATAAATAAATAGCCTATGAATATTCAAAGATCTTGTCGCACCTACAAGAATACTGTTAGCACTTCTGTGACTAAATCCTGTTACATAATTCGACTGTGCAGTGCAAAAATATGAGAAAGCCATCTTCCTGGTTAATATGTTCTGTAAGCACGCCTGGCTTATCTGGGACAAGAAATTTACATTTAAAGTCAGCAAATACTAAGTAATATTGCTGTTTGTGTTTTTTTTATAACCAAAAGGGGGAACGTTTACATCGTATTTACAAACAAGGACACAGCTGACATCCGTTTCCATAGGCATTTATCACAAAGCAGGATCTTTGCTTAGCCAGATAACTTGTCGGATTTAAGGTAGTGTGGGCTAAGATGAAGTCTTTAATTTCTTAAGTAAATAAAGCAAAATAAAGGTAATAGACAGAAAGTTAAACATAAAAACAGACGCGGTGAATAATAAACTATCTGACCACTAAAGTTACCTGCAAGTGTTAGGTATATTGAAACTTTGACCCCATAAGTGTATTTATTGGTTTTATTCTCCAGCTTGGAGAGTCTAGCTGATTATTTTGGCATCACATTTAACTATCTGGGCTCTGCAGATCTCTTGACGTTTTTCTGATTTTCCATAACAGCTTTGCTCACTCCTTATTAATGAATCGTAATCGTAACTTATCATAGTTACTGCCCTGCACAAACGTTTCATTCTGTATCTATCTAGCAGTTTGTCTGCATGGACATCAATACGCACAGGACAGTTTCCCTTGTAAACTTTGCTGATCGGGGGGTGGGGGGGGTCCCCTCAGTAGATTCTGCCTGGACCCTCTTCTGGTTATCAGACCCTAGGCAGCTGCCTTGATGTGTACAACTATCATTAATACAGGGATTGTGTCTATAAATAAATAGCAGGTATAATAATTGTGACTGACGAAAAACTTGCCAGTTGTTTATTGAAATGTTTTAATTGAATCTAATTGTGTATATTTTTATTAAAAGCATGCAATGTATGATCTATCATTTTGAGATTGGTGTTAAAATATAATGTATTGCTGTAGACTGTAGGCAAAAGTATTTAAAAAACACTAGACATTAAAACATCCATCTTTCAACCAATTATCATATACAAGACCCTAGAGTCTACTGCAGACAGCATAGGGCCCAAGAGAAGGGTGCACGTTGGCTTGGATGCCAGTCCGTTGCAGGGCACACACACAATCACAGACTACAGGCAGACAGCATAGGGCCCAAGAGAAGGGTGCACGTTGGCTTGGATGCCAGTCCGTTGCAGGGCACACACACAATCACAGACTACAGGCTAATTAGACACTGGAACACCCAGCTGCATGTTTCTGCATTGTGGTTGGACACTGATGGAAACCTGAGCATCATGCGAGAAAGAAATAAGCTAATTTAAAAACGAGAATAAATCAATGTATTAAGTAACTACCATCCTTTGTTGTCATAATTAAAAAAACTAACCAATAGTTTTAGTACATTAGTTCACTGGCAATTTCCTTGTAGAGGGTCCATGTTCAAAAGAATACAAAAAATCTATTAGCTTCTACTTTTGCTGGTAATCTGCATTTATCATGAAACAACTTTTACGACAGTATGCCTGTTGTTTTCAGAGCCAGTACAAGGAAAGATTGAGTTTTTTTAACACAAACAGAACATGCAATCACATTAGTTTATTATATCAAAAATTATAATCTTGTCCATGACAAAAGAAAATACTGCAGTGAAATACAGCATTCTATAGAAGAAAACCAAAAACTTTCAAATCATACATAGTACACACTACTAACATTTTTTATGGCAAAAAGTCAAACACTAAAAATGTAACTTGAAACAAATGGATCCTAAAACCCAAAGCCTTGTAATGTAACTCCATAACTTCTCTAACAATCTAGGAAGTTTGCAGCCATGAGGAGCTCCAGTGCTATCTCCGGGGCAATGGGGAATTCTGGGATTTCCGTTGAACTGTTGGTGTAGCGAACTTTGTAGGTGAAGTACATGCACACTTTGGAGAGGACATGAGAGGGAATCTCTCTAAAATTGACTTCGTTGGTTTCATTTTCTGCAAATTGTCCTGGTAAAAATAAAATAGTGTAAGCAAAAACAATGTCAAAGAAACACTGATAATCCATAAAGGCACAAACTAGTAAACAGGGACATTTCTGCTTGTTTTTTCCCCCCACAAAAGTCTCTAATAAATTTGCCGTATCCTAATATTAAATAAACGCGTCAGACTTTACACCGCAAGTGCTGCCACACCAAGAGCATCTTTTTCACCTTGTTTAACCACAATATCTCCTCTTTTAAAAGATATTATGGTTACTGAGCTGCCCCTTTCTTCTCCGCCACTGCAGTGCTTATGGCCTCCATGATTTACCAAAGCACGAGTGTATGGTGCGTGCCGCTAACAGAAATTAATGAACATAAGGATACGGCGGGTTTATACAGATTTCTAACTTTTGGGCACCACAATATGCCTCATTAATATTTTAGGCATGCTACTGATCTGCTAACCAAACTGTGAGCGTAAGTAAATGCCCGTACGTTATGGAAAAACCAGCATCCTGACAAATGTTTATGCCGTTCATCTACAGCCCTGGTGGTTGTTGTGCACGCGCCATTTAACTGTGATTATACTACGATGAGACACTGTGCACCCCTATCAAGAACTTTATCAAGAACACATAAGTAAAATAAATGCACTGTGGATTTACATGTATAGCATATAACTGTAAAAAGTGAACATTACAAGATGAATGTCTACCCAAGTAAACTGCAGTAGTTGCCAGTATACTTCCCTTTGAAAAGATAAGCTATGACAGCGAGCCGAGTTATTGAATATTGTTACACAGACGAGGTGGCATCACGAGGTGAACTCAGCTGAGTTCAAATCCCACCTCCACCCTGCGTGTTCAAATCCCACCTCCACCCTGCGTGTTCAAATCCCACCTCCACCCTGCGTGTTCAAATCCCACCTCCACCCTGCATTTGGTGTTCTCCCTCTGTTGTGTAGGCTTCCACCCACAGACTAAAGGCTAATTATCCATAAAGTATGATTGTGTGTGTGTCTGTCATGTCCTGCCTGGTACAGCCTCCAGACTGACGACCAGGATAAGCTGCCAGAAGACAAGACTTAGACACACACTAACATACACACACTCACGTGGTTTGACTGTACGGATTCTGTCATGGCTTTGGAAACTACATTAAGCAGCTTAAAAGTTCTGTAAATGACAGTATGGTGTCTCAATCACTCACCAGGACCACTCAGCATCGCTTTGATTGTGCCAGAAGTCAAGGCATGCTCTCTCTTCACAATAAACTCATGACCATCAGAGGAAATCAGCTTCACATACATGGCATCTGGCCCTTCACAGCCACCGTAGGTTTTCTCTTCGCCATCTTATAAATGGAAAACACCTTCACTTATGCACTAGAACTAGACTACCAGTACGACGTTATAACTACATCAGAGCTAAAAAGAGAAATTCACACTACAAAATGTCCAACATTACATTTACAATGGTAATAATTACAGCTTTGTGTTTAAAACATAATCTGAATTAAGATTTTTGAACTGGGGAAGAGATTGTAAATAGACCGAAATTTAACCTGGTCAGAAATACAACTACATATTAAATTAGTGCATTTAAAAAATTTTTTTTAATCTAATTTATTTTACACTTATACTCACCCATTGTGCCTTGTAGTTAAAGTATTTATATCCTGAAAAAATACAGATTTAATTCAATGTCATAGAAAATATAAAAATACAATTAAATAAAAAAGAAAACTAAAATCACATTTGAAGCATGTAACTTATGCTAGTTTTATTTATATGCTGTAGCTAACACTGTGGCATGGTTCTGGTTGACATACCTCGACATAAACATCTGTTTATCAATAGTGCACAAAGAGTGAAGGAAAATAAAGGCACCATATAATTATATATGAATTTGCGCCATATTTTCTACCAGGAACATTCGAGTTCGTGTCCAGCTACTGGGAATACCAGCTGCCTTACAATTAGTATCAGTTCGTAGCACGCTGAATAATAAACCGTTACATATAATGAACGACAAAATTAAATGCAAATAGCAGAAAAAGGAAACGGAAAATGCCATTATTTTATTACACTGATGCAACTTAAGTCCCAAACCTGAAATGCCATTTGCGAACAACATACCAAAGGGAAATACCAGAGCTGGGGCCATTCCGGAATGCACTCATGAATTCCAATCCAAATCAGGAAATGGAACTGGAGTTAGGATCAGGAAAAAAAAACTATGGGGAACAGAATTGGAAATTAATTCGAATTTCATGGAGATTTAAATTCCAACTCCAGTTCCATTTCCTGATTTGCACTGGAATTGATAAATGGATTCCGGAACGGCCCCAATCTTGGGAAATACCACGTAAAATACCCGGCATTTAAGGCTTAAACTACAGGAAGGGACATTAAGAAAGAAGCTTTTACAGCCAAACTGTTACATTTTCCATTCAGTCAGAAAAGCGTCACTTATAGCAAGGCCTAGGCGGTATGTATGTTCATCAGGACAGATGAAGATCTAACTAGCTAACATTTTCATTTAGCATTAACTGACCGGTCTCGAACAAAGAGACACCGCTGAGTTTCGAAATAGACACCATCGCAGTGATTCCCGTTTAAATAAACGATAATAACCTGATAGGAGCCTGCTGGTGATCCACATAGAGCCGCCGCCAGCACCAGGGCCCCCACTTCCTCTCCGCTTAGCCCAGTCACCGGAAGCGCTTTAAGAGTGTGCAGCGCCATTTAGTGCCGACAGGAAACGAGGAGCCCTGCCATTAAGTCCAAGGCGAGCATGGGAAAATAACCCGGCCGTCTAATATCTGCGGTTTTCTAATTTATTACCGCCAAATTTTCCCAGGAAAAATCTATGACAAGGCAAACAAATAATACATACGAATACATCTCAGTGTATTTTATATTATTGCCACACATGTAGCGTCTTCTTATTAGTATTAAGTTAACTATTTCTGTATTTTTATCCGTGTAATTAGGTATCTATATTCGAAAGGTATTTAGCCATGTGACGAAGCTCGCATACAAAATATCATAAAGAGAAAGCCTTTGAAGTTTGTTTCAAGTGTCCAGAACTAATTTTATGTCGGCGGTCGGACTGGCGGAAGATACTGATGGGGTACACAAGCTCGCGTACCCTTCCGGAATCTTCATCTGGGTCACGCCGTCTTGGTGCCCCTAGCAGCTGTTTTGGTGCATCGATCCCTATCTGGGAGTCTAGGTAGTTGCATGCGTTATATCGAAAATGACGGCCCTATATATAATACGCGGCTTGTATCCTCAGACTGGCTGTCCAAGTCTCATTGGAATAGGTCAGCTGTTAGCCAGGCGCTGCTGTGGTACATTGCACGGTCTCAGCTCTCATCTCACACATATCCCTTCGGAAAATAAAAAGCATGTTCTTCAAATCGTCAAATCTCCGTACTTGTGTAAAGTCGTATTGAATAAGGTAACTTACTCTTTTGAAACTACTTTAAATTACATTAAAACACATAGTCTTTAAATAATTCTGTCATTACTATAAAATGTGCCTCTTTTTGAGTTGTTAGCTGGTTAGATTGCTAGTTCTATTTCTAGTTATGCATTTACATTTTGTCTAGATCAAAGTGGCTATAGATGATACACACATTTCTTTATTGTTGGTTCCAGCAACCTGAAACAGATCTTGTGTATTTATAGATCCTACTTTTGCAGTTTCTATGGTTTGTTGTTGTTTGGCACTTTGGGTGTGTAATAATCGGCATGTACTGTAGATGGTTGCTTGACTGGTGGCAGATTCTGAGCTGTTTTGTTACGGACAGCCTCTGCGATGCTCTGTCCCGAGGAGCTTCAGTTCATCAGCTGCTGTGTGCTCTGATCATGGAAAGCTGATCTACACCGGAAACCTAGGAAAGGCTGTGCTTGGTATGTGAGACCCCTGCCTCGTTACCCGCACAGAAGGGCCAGGCTACACCTCATTAGCGAAATGAGTTTGTCAGTACGTCCTGGAAAGACGTAACTTTGCCGATTCTTCTCTCTCTAGGGGTTAAGTTCTTCTCCTACTCCAGCAGCATGTTTAGCATCTGTGTGACACCCTACATCCTGCTCAAAACGGGTCTCGGGGTGCAGAGCCTCGCCCTGCAGGCGGCGTTCTTCAGCATCATCGGCGTCTTCACTTTTCTGACTCCGGTGCTGCTCCACCTGATCACAAAGGGGTATGTGTTACGGCTGTACCACGACCGCGACACGGACACTTACACGGCCGTGACGTACAGCGCTCTTCTGGTGGAGAAGACCACGGTGTTTCACCAGAGGGACGTGAAGGTGCCCGATGTCAGCAAGATGTTCACTACCTTCTATGCCAAGAAGATGTCCATGCTGGTGAACCCCATGATGTTTATGTTGCCCCACGATTACAACCACCTCATGGGCTATGACCAGCCCTTTACTTTTGACGTGGAGGAGCTGAAGAAGCCGGACAGCAGCTGAGACCACGGCAGCAGCCTCCGTATGATTTCCCTTAGGGGCTGACAGAAACTGGGACTTGTGCATGAAGCAGGGTGGTGATGAGGACGGGAAAGAAAAAAACATTATGTGCTAGTGAGTAGTGGTGGCAGTGTGACATGGAGCAGTACAGCCGAGACACACGATGATGTAAGTCACAGTTGGTCCTCTTTCTGATTATCCTGCGATGGACCAAGCTGTAATGCTGTTGCTTTCTGAAGATGCGCAGCTCTGTTTTCTGCCTCAGTGAATGCAGAATAAGTAAAGAAAACGTAAATAATTCAGTTTTACTACATGTCTTTATTATTTCATTCTCCTAGTGTTACTGGAAAGGCAGATTCTTTTACCCAGCATCATTCATCCTTTGGCAATAAAATATATTAACATCCAGCCACCATATTTGTTGTCCTGTCAATGAATGTCAGTGACAGGTGATTGGTGGCACCGTACTGGTGTGAATATGTCTCTGTCTGTCAGTGTTTCTCAGTCTGGTCATCGGGGCCCCCAAATCGGCAGGGACCTGGGAGGAAGCTAAAGCCCAGACCACCTGGGGCTCCCCGAAGACCAGACTGAGAAACTGCTGCAGAGGAAGATATTATGTAAGTGAGGTGACCCTACCAATCAGAGCTGATATAGAACTGAATATTGCAGCTGCATTATACAGTTCAGAAAAAGGTTGTGTTTGTTGCTCTTAGGGCTGATAGGGATGAGGTGGTTTTAAGGGGTTAGGATGCTGTGTCTGTGATAGGAAGGTTGTCGGTTCGAATCCCGTTGTTGGTATGCTGAGTTCACCATTGGGTCCTTAAGCAAGGCCCTTAATACTAATTGCTCAAGGGACTGGTTGCTCAATTGCATATAGCTTTTGATAAAAGTGCTTACTAAAAAGATAATGTATGTAGCTGTATACAAAAAAAAAAAAACGAAGAGTCTCCAAACTGTCCTTGCAGCTCTGCAGTTTCCTAGCAGAAACATTGGATATTGATAAAAATGGAAAAAAGATGGTACAGTATTCATTCGTGCAGGGGAGCTAGAGAGCTGCGGCATGTCGTTTGCTGACCTGCCTCTCTTTACCCTTCTAAGGATAGTGTTTATGTTGTCATCTCTTGGAGAAAAACATGGGCCCCGAAGGTCTGTGGGAGGTGAGCTCCATCTATTGAGGTCAAGGGCAGCTTGATACACGATCGTGCAGATAAGAAGGACATTTGAGAGCGTCTTGCTTCTGATTGCTGCTGAGAGCATGGCAGCCTTGCAGTTTACCTCTGAAAGCACTGCAGCCCTGCAGTTGACCTCTGAAAGCACTGCAGCCCTGCAGATTACCTCTGAAAGCACTGCAGCCCTGCAGATTACCTCTGAAAGCACTGCAGCCCTGCAGATTACCTCTGAAAGCACTGCAGCCCTGCAGATTACCTCTGAAAGCACTGCAGCCCTGCAGATTACCTCTGAAAGCACTGCAGCCCTGCAGTTGACCTCTGAAAGCACTGCAGCCCTGCAGATTACCTCTGAAAGCACTGCAGCCCTGCAGATTACCTCTGAAAGCACTGCAGCCCTGCAGATTACCTCTGAAAGCACTGCAGCCCTGCAGTTGACCTCTGAAAGCACTGCAGCCCTGCAGATTACCTCTGAAAGCACTGCAGCCCTGCAGATTACCTCTGAAAGCACTGCAGCCCTGCAGATTACCTCTGAAAGCACTGCAGCCCTGCAGATTACCTCTGAAGGACGCTGGTAATGAAGGCTCTACTAAATGAAATAACTCAAATGTAGTTTTCCTGACCTGCATCAGCATGCAATAGATTTAATTGTTTAGAAGATACTTTTATCCAAAGTTATATGTAACTGAGAAAGTAGAGTCAGCCAGTCCCTGGAGCAATTGTTGTAAAGTTCTTTCCTCAAGGGTCCAATGCTGAAATCAGTACGTTGGCCCTAAAATTTGAACCAGCACCCATGCGATTACAGCGTGAAGCCCTGACCCCCAGAGCCACACGTTGCCCCAAAGAATTAATCTGGCCGAGCCAGACCTGTCAGCACGCTGCTAGTGATCTCTAACCAGTTGAGCGATCCAGCTCTTTGGCAGGAGTAACGTGGTCTTCATTCCTTCTGCAAGCTTGGATCTCTGTGAGGAATGAGGCTGAAATCTATATGCAGGCCTTTACAGTATCCTCCCTATACCTACAGCAGACCCATAAGCCCATGCACACATCAATATTTCACTGGCATCTTTTCTCACCTCTGCAAAGCCTTTCCGACACTGGAAAAAAGGGACATAAAATCCATTCTCATACACAACTTGTTTTTGAACTGATCCTTAAAGGAGGTTCTAATTGTTACCCCTCCGTTAGACGCCAAAACACTTGCAGCGGCACTCTCATCAATACCCATGATATTATGTTCTATATATAAACGGCTCAGCGAGGCAGGACTTGGGGCCAGGTGACGATGGTGACTTGGCTTGGGCCCTGCAGTGGCTGACGGGGCAGGGCAGGTGCTGCTGGGATAGCTGAAGCTGGTGTCCTGACCTCCTAAGCCTGTCAATCATCTCTGGGGATAGAGTCATTTATCCAAGGGTCATCTCTACTAGCAGGCAAAATGTCGATTTCATTAAAAGACTGTGCACTGGGGCAGGACACTAACTTTCATTAAATGAATGTGAATGTGAACAGATACATGCATTAAGGAAATACAGACGCTCCTTTACTTACGAACTTTCAACTTACGAACTTTCAGACATACGAACGAAGAGCACTGTAAGTCCAAATTGTGTTCATTGGGCTCCCGTTTCCTGTCCGCAACATCAATGTTTTTTTTCTGCGCACCAGTCCCACCTAATATGACTTCTGGCCGCTACTCCCGCCATGCAGCAGTGTAGCGTGCAAACTCCCGGCATCCTAGTTCTTTGTATTCACGTATACCCTTAACATGATGTTAAATAACGACTTACGAACATTTCAAGTTACGAACGGCCGTTCAGAACGTATCTCGTTCGTAAGTGGAGGAGCGTCTGTAATTAGTTTTCTTAAAGGGCTCTCTGTATTATGGAGAAGATAACGCCTTTTATTAAAGAGCTCTCCGTCTCACGAAAAGCAAACAGCTTTTATTAAGTGTGCTATCTGTATTAAGAAGGTGATGACAGGTGGTTGCATGTTAGATTCTTGGATAATTCAGACCATTGGATGTCACACCCTGAAACCTAGATGGTTTGGTCTATTGGATTATATTATATTTTCATCCAAAGCAACAAGCTTTTTTGAGAAAGCTGGGTCAGACAGTCATCAGAGGTTGGATGTCAGGTCCCCACTAGAGAGGTTTGGATTAATTATCTCAGTCACCTCACCTGTGCCAGAGATGAACATTACCCTATAGAACTGGGTATACTGGGCACAGAGGCTGGCAGGGACGCAGTTAATTATCTCGTTAAAATATGACAGTGCTCTACATTCTTGTAGAGCACTTGGCTGTTCTTTACTCTTCTGCAAACTCAAAATCATCCTAAACATATCAACTTGGTCTCAATCGAGAACTGATCCTCCTCAGCCGGGGGCAAGTTAATGCAGAGGCTGTCCTAAGATGTAGCCTGGGGCCCCACCAGGGGGAAAAAGCGACGGTTGGTTAAATCAGCAAGACCTAAGTGTCCATGCTGATGTCAACCTAGAGTCCCCAGATAAGCTAATCTATCTTTGTCCCCAGCACATTACATCTGTGACCTGGTCAGACGGACTCTTTCCCTGTATCCTCAGAGATATCTGGACACACGTTCTGCCACCGTTCAGCTGAGCTGTTGTTTCGGGTGGCAGCTATCTGGAGATGGAGTTCAGCTGTGCTACATCCCAACTAACAGGGAACGTTCCCAGAACTTCAGCCAATATTATGTGATGGTCTTCTCAAAGTTGGCAGAGAACGTTCCTACTGTAACGTTAAAGGAATGTTATTTCCGCATTTTACATTTTAGGTTCTGTCAATGATGGCATGATTACCTGAGCATCCTTTTAACACAAGTAATATTGAAAAAATTGTTTTACAATAAAATATTTTATACAGGTGTTATATATGTATACTGTGAACACACCATCCAGCCTTGGACCTATGACCTCATAGATGTAAATTAACAATATCACCTGTTCTACCCGCCTCTTTACAGACACTCCTCACTTAAACACCAAGTTCTGTTCCTACAACTAGGTCGTTAAACGACTTGGTCAGTTAGCGAGGAGCTGCCCGTTACCGATATTTCAAGCGTACTGTACTGGTTGTTGGTTTGTGTCGACCATCTCTAGATATTGTTTTAATGTCACCTTTGTACCTTTTATAACATTTTTAATATATTTATAAATGTTTACAGGTAGCAGGTAATCATTTTTATTTATTTTCACCGACATCTTGTACTGTGGGGTGCACGATAAAGTATAAATATTTAGACAAAATATGCAGTCTTGGAGTTTGTGAATATTGACTGACTACAGGAACAAGACTGAGACTGAGAAAGAGTGATGCGAGATAAGATGCTTAACACTGAGGTGACTGGTTAGAGAGCTGGTCATTAAAGGCTGCTCTAGCCGGTCATTAAAGAGGCAGGCCGTTAAGCATCTGTATTTGTTTGCGTATTATTTACCTTACTGTGGAAGTATGTGTAATAGTGGGATAATGTCATGGGAACATCAGGAAAACTGAACACTGAACGTTTCCATACCTTAATTGTAATGTTCAGTAATCGTTCCTAGAACTAAAAAAAAACAGGGATTAGGTCTCTCCGGCTTCTCCAAAACACCTGCTGCGTTTCTCGTTGTGAGCTTCAGAGCATCTATCACGCTGCCGCTGTAGGCTTCCCTGTGGGTTACAGACCTGTTGAGGAAACAGCTCCATCTTACCTTTGTGACCTCATCAGCTTTTACGCTCCATCTGGTTCACCGTGGTTAGGGTTAGGTTTAGGGTTAGGTTGAAACCCTCCCCATTACTGGCAGGAAAGCTAAATCCCACATCTCCAACAAAGATATCAGCTGTGTGAGCTACACCACAGCCTTCCTGCGTCCTCCATGTCTGTCTTACGCAGGCAGTTCTCTTCAATTCTCCATTTTTTTGGGAATGTTTCTGCATCTCCTGCTGTAGTATCTATCAACAGAGGCTCCCTACTTTCTGTCTTCATATTACTTCCTATTTCAAGATGATAATGATTTTTTTAATCCGTTAATTCTAACCAAACTTCAGCTAAGGTTCTCAAAGAGATTATGAATAAACGTTCAGTGTTTCTGTGCCACATCGTATAGCACAGTCTGTAATGATACGGTGGAATGTGTTATTTTACAGCTGTATATATGAAGCAACACGACAGAAAGCATCACTTTCCTGACTTCCCTTTATTTTGTGCTGACTATGCAGGTTGTGAGATGAATGGTACCAAATTCCTGTAATATACAAGCGCAGAATAGTGGCTCTGTAGACAGCTATATAAAGCCAAGGTATATACATACTGTATATTGCTGACGCGTTTTAAGGTCAGTGCTGGTGTCGTGTTGCTGTTGAGTGTGCCCCGTATGGAAGCGGGCGGGCTCACTTCTGCCGGAGCTGTCATGGCGGTCTGCGGCGAGCTGGCCATGCACGACGGGCCCTCGGCGTTCCAGCAGCGGGCTAATTTTAGGGCCGTGGGAGGTCTGGCCAAGGAGCACAAGCCCGTCTGTTCAGGGCCTCAGCAGAAAGATGGCTGGCTGAGGGGATCTTCAGGTTTAAGTGACATCAATCTGAGACACGGGCACCGCTGTGCGCTACTCTTAGTCTGGCATGTGCGTGAGCCGAGCTTTGGGAAAACAAGCCCACTCAGAGTAGGATGATTATGTGCCATCCGACACCACCTGCCTTCGCCCGACGGGAGTCGGTAAACCAGCCAACGGGAAGTGGGCTAAACCGGCCCGGTGACGAATGGAGCGCCATTCTCCCTCCCGCCGCGCGTTTCAGAACCTCGTCTGTCTGAGGCAGGCGCACAGCTTGCGTTTCCTCACGACACGGGACCGCTAGAACGTCAATTAGAATTTCTGGCTGTCGTCCGCACGTGGGACTGGGTGCCATGGCGACGCACATCACAGCCCCACCAGCCAAGCTGCCACCTCGGACTGCCAGCGGGTGGGTCGAGGTTGCCACAGTAACCGCGCCAACGCTGGAGCGGTACTGGCTCGAGGCTCTGCCTGGCAGGGAGGCTGTTCGATGGGGAGCCCATTGACCTCAGGATGTCTCATTCCGGGGGAGGAGGTGAGGCAACGCGGACGTGGGGAGAGAGACTGAACAGCCCTGACGGCGTCCCATGGTCGTGAACAGAGAGCAGAACGGCGAGAAAACACATAATGGCTCATCGAGTCGTTTTAGACAGTGGTGCAGTTTTATTCAAATAGTATGATTTTTAAAGACATTTGGTTGAAGTTCAAAATGTGGTGTGTGTGTGTGTATATATATATATTTATATATATATATATATAAAACCATAGTGTATAATTACAAACAAGGTTGTTATAGTCAAATGAAATGTATAATACATTGTCCAATTATAAACAAATTATTTGAAAAGCTAAAATACAATAATTGATAATTTAGAAAAATACCAACAGATTTGGGATTGTGCTCTGTAAAAATGCTTTACAAATTCTATATATTTTATGTATAAATGACAGCAACATGTGCAATTATTTAAAAAAAAACAAAAAAACAAATAGCCCAAATACTTCTTAACAATTACAGCACTTTTGTGAGAAAACTGGTTCAAATTAATTAAAAAACAAGACAGCCATGTACAGAGCATTGTGAAGAGACTGCTTAAATAGTGAGACGCGCAATGACATCAGAGCTCATCGCAGTTAGAGTAGTGTGCTTTAAATGTGTGAAACATCGCGGTGGCTTCCGTGAGATCGTCCAGACGGTAGCTCTCCCTCTTCAGGTGGCATTGCTCTCTCATTACTGCATGGGCGTTGCCCTTGCGGCTAGTGGCTACACGCTACAGGCGCTACGAAAGTACCTCCTGGCAAAGACTTCCCACAAGACCTTGAAACATTTAACTGAAAAATAAACCATGCAAAAAATATAAATTAAATAGAAGCATAAGAACAGAGAAGCTTTCTTAAGCCCTTGTTTAAATATTTTATATCTATGTATACTACACTTTTTATATGATGTAAAATAATCTTTATTTAAATAAACTCTGTATACAATGTATAAACTATTCTTTTTGTGAGAATAGCTCACAGACAAGCCAAGCTGTACCAACAGCTAGACCAAATGCACTTTGAAATCCTGTCTAAAGATTACGGCAGTCCAACGGCTCACGCGCACACACATACACACACGGCACGATTAAGACAAACTCTTCTTCCCATCTGAGGACTATAGTTTATTTTTTTCTTTCTTTTTTTGCTGAGGTAAACTTTAGTGCAGTGAAACACTGTAAAGGCATGGGATCTGTGGAAGCTTTCACGCACCATGTGGCTCTCCCTGAACGTGTTCACCGCCACGTTCCTGGAATAACTGAAATAGCGAGTCTCCGCCCTCACAACATGCTTATGAGGACCAGTCCTGAGCTATAGGGCTTTCTGAAGTTCACCTACATGCTTACCTGCCTTTCAGATTCCTGATGAAACACTAGAAGCGATATTTAATCATTCTACAAAAATTCCATGCATGACAGTTACTGCCTGTGTTACAACGTACTCTGACAATTTATTTGCAATATTTAAATTCACTCAAATATTTAAGATATCAGATTCCTGCCTGGGTTACAGGCAGGCCAACAATCCGTACAAATGAGCCAACCAATCCTCACTGCAGAAGCTCAAAACTACTTTCTGTGACGACTGGCCAGGCAGCCTCTCAGAGCTTCTCACAGGAGGTAATCAAACATCAGTACAAAGCTACTTCACCTTCACATAATGACCAACCAAACAGCACTACAGAGCTGCCTTCCAAATGAGCCAATAAGATACCACCGAAGACGTGCTTTCTGCGAAAGCCAATCAAATGTGACCAGAAAGCTGCCTTCCACCAATGGTTTTTGTACAATAAATTAATTTGAAAACAAATATTATAGGGTATGATAAAGTCATTGACCAAATGTAAAAACCATTTTCAATATTGCACTTTCATTAATATTTAGAATATTTTATGTATTGTTTTGATTATTACAAAAGATGACTATTTAAACTGATCACAATCCAAGCAAAATAAATATATTACTTAACGGCCAACAGAAACAAGACATAAAGCTATTAAAACTACCATGCATATCATATCGGAGTATCCTGATTTCAGAGAGGACCTGGGGGAGGGACCGCCCTGTGGGGGCGGGGCTTAGCCTGATGATTGGCACATCTGAGTGCGTTCGATGTCTCCTTCTGGCAGCCGCTGGCATATCTGGCCACCGCCGCGTCACGCCGTGAAATAGCCCAGCAGCTGTCGGCCTCTGTCACACGGCGTCTCCTGGGCGTGCAGTACATCCAGACGAGGGGAGGAGCTGCGCGTGTGTGCGGCCGGGACGACCATCAGCTGCTCGGCTTCCCCAGCGCTCGGCCGCCCACACGCCACGGAGCGTCCGTCCTCTGCCTGCTTCAGTGTTTCTAAAAGGCGACTCCAACTGAAGGGTGATAGCGGTTGTACGGCTCGATTACTATCCTGACCAGTATTCAGCTGCAAGGACGTTTCATGCAGGCACACTGAAGAAACAAGCTCTGGACAACAGTACTGCACACTGAAGATAGGCTGCGTTTAGCAGACAGCAATGCGTGTACCCTATTTCCAACCCAGTTTCAGCAAACCACGCCCCCAGCTGTGTAACAACATTTTAGCTGTGACCTACCACTCATTTTCAGTAGCTAACATTTGCAAACTTCACTGGTAACAACTCTGTCCATTTTTTACATTTCTAAATTATATATAATTGACGCTTTCATTCATAATGTTTATTTCACAGTTATTCTTACTAGACAAGTAATAGACCATAATTATACCCAAACAACTCCGTAATTCATCATCTTCCAGGCTGCCAGTCTGTAACGCTAGACCTACCTGTACAGAAATCAGAGCTGATGTCTGTGCCAGGCGCAGGTTGACTAACCTTAGTTAAAGCAGGGGTGGGCACTCTTATTCGCAAAGGGCCGGTGTGTATGCAGGTTTTTGGGATAACCTGTAGGTCAGCTGTTCAAACCCAGGTGTGACGACTCTTCAGCCAATCAGTCCTCTAATTAGTAATCTAATTAGGGAGTTGCAGCAAAAACCCGCATACACACCGGCCCTTTGCGGATAAGATTGGCCACCGCTGTGTTAAAGTAACTATTTTGTCATTTCGGTTAATATGCTTATCATTTCAGACAGAAGTGTCACCATTCATTTATAGCATTTTGTTTGCTTCTGTTAATACAATGAATAAGGTTATAGATTGAAAAACAAGCATTGGTTAGTCAATTATTTCATTCAATATCGTTACTATTTTTCACCATAGCCAATTTTTGTCATTCAAGTTGTATTATCTGTGTACTGTCAGGCGAACCTCGGGTGGTTACTGTAAGCTGAGGTCAAACAAATTAAACTCTGTTGTTAATGTAGCTATGCTACACATTAAAACAGAACTAGATGGTTCATGAGCACTCCATCAGTTTTCACTGTTGAGGTTTTATTTTCTACAGCCAATTACAATGTGAGCCTCTGTCCCTCTGGGCCAATGGGATCACAGCATGGGCCATGGTTCGGTGGAAATTGTGTAAACGCGATAGCAACATCACATGCTAAAGAAACGGCACATTCAGTGCACAGCAGCACCATACGCTAAAAAAACGCTGCATTTAGCAGATAGCAGCACCATACGCTAAAGAAAAACTGCATTTAGCAGATAGCAGCACCATACGCTAAAGAAACACTGCATTTAGCAGATAGCAACACCATACGCTAAAGAAACACTGCATTTAGCAGATAGCAACACCATACGCTAAAGACACGCTGCATTTAGCAGATAGCAACACCATACGCTAAAGACACGCTGCATTTAGCAGATAGCAGCACCATACGCTAAAGAAACGCTGCATTTAGCAGATAGCAGCACCATACGCTAAAGAAACGCTGCATTTAGCAGATAGCAGCACCATACGCTAAAGACACGCTGCATTTAGCAGATAGCAGCACCATACGCTAAAGAAACGCTGCATTTAGCAGATAGCAGCACCATACGCTAAAGAAACGCTGCATTTAGCAGATAGCAGCACCATACGCTAAAGAAACACTGCATTTAGCAGATAGCAGCACCATACGCTAAAGAAACACTGCATTTAGCAGATAGCAGCACCATACGCTAAAGAAACACTGCATTTAGCAGATAGCAGCACCACACATTACGATATACTTTGTTTAGTGGATAGCAGCGTCACATGCAAAGAATCGCTGCATTAAGAGGATAGCAGCACCACATGCTAACAAAACTCTGCGTTTAGCAGATAGCGCTACATGCTAAAGAAAGGCTACGGGTACAGCGCCACATGCTAAAGAAATGCTGCGTATAGCAGTAACACATGCTAAAGATACACTGTGTTTAGCGAACAGCAGCACCACGAGCTAAAGATACGCTGCATACATGTCTCCATATGCGATGCGGCATGAGCACTTACCCGAGTCGCACACCCATCATGTCAGGAAGTGCACGAAAATAATTGCTAGGCCGATATTCAGAAGCATCACGAGGGCGACCAAAATAGAGTTTGGACCCTGCAGAAGTGGAACAGGAGGGAGAAGTTCAGGAGAAATATCTGCTCAGAAAAGTCCCATGAGAAGTGGCTAGGAAATGGATCAATGATTTCTTTGTGGAACAGTAGAACCTTGAAGCTAACTCTGGTAGCCCTTTATATCTCAATGTGGCTAATGCAATGGAAGCTAACAAAGCTAAAGTGACTGCTTGCAAATGCCATTGTGGCGCCAATGGATTGGATAATTAATGCATATTTACTGGTCAAATGCTGCCCTTTCTGGAGACCCTTCTGTGCAAAGGTCATCTCTCTACGCCTGTCCCACACACTTATCTCAGCCACCCCCCCGGTACTCACCGATTCCTCCTCTGTGTTCTCGCTGGGCACATCCATGCTAGCCTTCTTGGTTTCTGCGAGACTCTTTGGCTTCAAGGACTCCTGTTTCTTCAATTTCAGCTCCACTCTGGTTTCTGGGGGCGCTGGCTTCCCAGGCACAGGCTTGGGCGTGGGCGTGTGGAAGGACCTGACGGCTGGCGGAGGCATTCTTACCAAGCTGGTTGGGCTCGTTTGGACTGGCTCCTCTTCTTCCACGGGTTCCTCTGGCGGGATCTTCACCACGGTCTTCACTCGGTAGCTGTGGTACTGTCTGAGAATCTGCCCGTTACCTGGGCTGCTCACCTGTGCTGGTTCCGTCCTCCGGGGTGGGTTTGGGGGCGGGGCTTCCAGTCTCACCTCCTTAGGTGGCGCTTTGATAATGACGGCATCCGGATTCTGGCTGGCGCTGGAGGGCTTGTTCTCTCGGATCAGCTTGCTGAGCAGGCCCCCGCCTTGGTGCTGCTTCTTCTGGCTGCCTCGGGGGGAGGGTGGAGGAGTGTGGGTGGGCGAGTGGTTGGGGGTGGTTCCTTTGCGGTAGAAATGGGGGCTATCAGAAGCCGGTTTGGCTTTCGGCTTCTCCTTGGGAACCTCTGTGATTTCTTCAGTTTCACTGTACTTCTGTTTGACATAATCAGGGCCTGAAAAGATCATGCATATCAGGAGATCATTCATAACACCTACAACATTTCCAAGCCATGATTTTAAATAATCAGCCCATAATTCATACAAATGCAATTTTTGCACCACAGACTGAAATAATTAAGCTACCAGATCTCTGAAATGAGAGGGCACAGAATACCTTGAATATTCCTCTTTCAATGCCTGACATTGTTGTGTTTGACACAAAATGGGGACCCTGACAGAACACCTATATCAGTCACTGAATCGTATGGAGTCTTTCATGTCCAGAGACATTTAGGATGTTCCCAGAACTGCCAAATGGATACCTAGTTATATGACAGTAATTTTTATCCTAATAAATGTAGAAATTGAATTGCAGCAGTGAAGGTTCACCTCTAAGTCTGTAAGCCCCACCATTGCCCTTAAGGGCCCCCAAGCTTACCTGGCTGGTGGAAGTTCGGAGAGAGTTCCTTGGCCATCGCTCTGGCAATTAAGGAGTCCTGGATGGCGGCCTGGGCAGCCTGGTCAGCGGCATCGGCCTTGGCCCTGGCGTGTGCCGTCCTGGAGGGGGAAGGGAGCCGCGGAGGTGAGCCGCCTGCACCCAAGCACTAAGCGACAAAGGGAGTCCCCACACTGGTGCAGGATGACAGCACGCATGCATGCACATAAACACACAAGCACTGAGCGACAAAGGGAGTCCCCACACTAGTGCAGTATGACAGCACGCATGCATGCACATAAACACACAAGCACTGAGCGACAAAGGGAGTCCCCACACTAATGCAGTATGACAGCACGCATGCATGCATATAAACACACAAGCACTGAGCGACAAAGGGAGTCCCCACACTGGTGCAGTATGACAGCACGCATGCATGCACATAAACACACAAGCACTGAGCGACAAAGGGAGTCCCAACACTGGTGCAGGATGACAGCACGCATGCATGCACATAAACACACAAGCACTGAACGACAAAGGGAGTCCCCACACTAATGCAGTATGACAGCACACATGCATGCATATAAACACACAAGCACTGAGCGACAAAGGGAGTCCCCACACTGGTGCAGTATGACAGCACGCATGCATGCACATAAACACACAAGCACTGAGCGACAAAGGGAGTCCCCACACTGGTGCAGTATGACAGCACGCATGCATGCACATAAACACACAAGCACTGAGCGACAAAGGGAGTCCCCACACTGGTGCAGTATGACAGCACGCATGCATGCACATAAACACACAAGCACTGAGCGACAAAGGGAGTCCCCACACTGGTGCAGTATGACAGCACGCATGCATGCACATAAACACACAAGCACTGAGCGACAAAGGGAGTCCCAACACTGGTGCAGTATGACAGCACGCATGCATGCACATAAACACACAAGCACTGAGCGACAAAGGGAGTCCCAACACTGGTGCAGTATGACAGCACGCATGCATGCACATAAACACACAAGCACTGAGCGACAAAGGGAGTCCCAACACTGGTGCAGTATGACAGCACGCATGCATGCACATAAACACACAAGCACTGAACGACAAAGGGAGTCCCCACACTGGTGCAGTATGACAGCACGCATGCATGCACATAAACACACAAGCACTAAGCGACAAAGGGATTCCCCACACTGGTGCAGGATGACAGCACACATGCATGCACATAAACACACAAGCACTGAGCGACAAAGGCAGTCCCAACACTGGTGCAGTATGACAGCACGCATGCATGCACATAAACACACAAGCACTAAGCGACAAAGGGAGTCCCCACACTGGTGCGGTATGACAGCATGCATGCATGCACATAAACACACAAGCTCTGAGCAAATGCCACACACACATACCACAGAACACTATCACACATCACACACACAGCAACTGGTGGCCTAATGACAGACAATACTAGGAAGAACTTCCAATAAGTCCTGATTTACTATACTATACTATATTTACTATTTTATTATAATTCAAAGTAGTAATACCAATATCAGTGCATCCCAGTGGAACACCAGCCAATCCCAGTGCAATCTAGTGGAACACCAGCCAATCCTGGTCCATTCTAGTGGAACACCAGCCAATCCTGGTGCATTCTAGTGGATCCCACTGGATTATTAGCTTATTCCAATACAATATTTAATTTTGCATAGCTTTTGATGAAAAATAAATCATGCCCACTGTTACTTCCTCTTATAAGTACAACGTGAAAGGTTCACACCTATCCTGTCGTCTGCCCTTTTCTTAAAATGTTTTGCATTATTACAACAGTATTTATTAAAATGATCTTAATCAAAACTAAGCTAATTTCCAAGAGTGTATGTCTTTGATCGTATTTAAGCACCTGCTGAAATGCATTTTAATAAGGCAAATATGTACAGCACATGCACTGATATTTTGCTACTGAAACTCAAATACCGTTTTTCTTAAAAACACAAAAAACTAATGCTAATTTATTCCAGGTCCTTTGCTCTCGAAAGATGCAGAGGGTGGCATGACATTGGAGAAGGTGAGGTCCATTTAGACCTGCCAGTACCCTGGCCGGGTGGCTCTCGGTGGGACGTAGCTCGGAGTGGGAGCCCCTCCCCTCCCCTCCCTCCTCCCCCCCACCCCCCAGCCAGGCCCGCTCCTCACTGAAGAGGTGTCCAGTAAAGCACACCTCTAAAATTAGCCCGTTCTTGAATTTCATCCCTGCATATGATGTCCCCTCAAGCTCTGCATGTCTCAGAGCAGCCCCCCCCCACCCCCCACCCCCAGATGTCACTCAATGCAATAGGCTACTCCCACACACAGGCTGGCTAACTCAGTGCAGATATTTGGGTGGGAAAAAATGAGGCAGGAGTGAGACAGAGAACCATAAAAAAACTGTAATTACATAAATAATGAGTCAAGTTTTATTGTCCAGCGCTGTGGGTTCAAATCCCGCCCCTGCATGTTCTTCCTGTATTGTGTGGGTTTATTGCCCTGGTCCAAAGACATGCAGTTAGGCTCCATGTTTTCTGTAAATTTCCTGTAGTATGTATGTGGCCTGAAATCCTGTCCAGGGTGTCCCACTGATCCCTACTGTCCAGGGTGTCCCACTGATCCCTACTGTCCAGGGTGTCCCACTGATTCCTACAGTCCAGGGTATCCCACTGATTCCTACTGTCCAGGGCGTCCCACTGATTCCTACTGTCCAGGGCGTCCCACTGATTCCTACTGTCCAGGGCGTCCCACTGATTCCTACAGTCCAGGGCGTCCCACTGATTCCTACTGTCCAGGGTGTCCCACTGATTCCTACAGTCCAGGGCGTCCCACTGATCCCTACAGTCCAGGGCGTCCCACTGATCCCTACTGTCCAGGGCGTCCCACTGATCCCTACTGTCCAGGGCGTCCCACTGATCCCTACTGTCCAGGGCGTCCCACTGATTCCTACAGTCTAGGGCGTCCCACTGATTCCTACTGTCCAGGGCGTCCCACTGATTCCTACTGTCCAGGGCGTCCCACTGATTCCTACAGTCCAGGGCGTCCCACTCATTCCTACTGTCCAGGGCGTCCCACTCATTCCTACTGTCCAGGGCGTCCCACTGATCCCTACTGTCCAGGGCGTCCCACTGATTCCTACAGTCCAGGGCGTCCCACTGATTCCTACAGTCCAGGGCGTCCCACTGATTCCTACTGTCCAGGGCGTCCCACTGATTCCTACAGTCCAGGGCGTCCCACTGATCCCTACTGTCCAGGGTGTCCCACTGATTCCTACAGTCCAGGGCGTCCCACTGATTCCTACAGTCCAGGGCGTCCCACTGATCCCTACAGTCCAGGGCGTCCCACTGATCCCTACAGTCCAGGGTGTCCCACTGATCCCTACTGTCCAGGGCGTCCCACTGATTCCTACTGTCCAGGGCGTCCCACTGATTCCTACAGTCCAGGGCGTCCCACTGATTCCTACTGTCCAGGGCGTCCCACTGATTCCTACAGTCCAGGGCGTCCCACTGATTCCTACAGTCCAGGGCGTCCCACTGATCCCTACAGTCCAGGGCGTCCCACTGATCCCTACAGTCCAGGGCGTCCCACTGATTCCTACAGTCCAGGGCGTCCCACTGATCCCTACAGTCCAGGGCGTCCCACTGATTCCTACAGTCCAGGCTCCCTCTGCCCTTGTCCAAGATAATGGAAAGATGGGTTCGTGTTATTTATATAAATTGCAATTAACAATAAATTTTCTAAAATATTGGTGAACAGTTATGTCCATATATAAGGCAAAATAAAAAGCTAACTCCCCGTACCCTGCATCAGCAAAGCTGCATAACTATTACTGATTAATGTATCAGAATAACACATATATAGATGACCAAGAACAAGCAATTAGCATAAGAGGAGACCAAATAAGATGAGTGAGCGATCACCATGGCAACGCTCATCCACTGGGACTCTGGGATGGGGGGTGCGTCACATGACCCATGTCGCTGTGAGACACCTGGTAACTGCCACACACATTCCCTCCACAGGAAGACAAAAACTTTTCAGTGACCCGCTTAAGTGTCATTGAACTGCAGGTAAACCTATTATTTCTGTATTACAGTTTTACACAGATAATGGAGGATGCAAAGAGGTTTTAAAACAACTGCTCATATATTGTAGGACAATGTGTGTGTTCGATTCTGCAGACATAAATACAACCAAACACAAACACAAGTGCCATAGTGCACGACTGTGTAGGGCTGCCAGCCTCATCCATTAAGCTGTAAGTGGCAATAATACACCTGGAATGAACCGTCTGCCGCCAGGGACGATCACAGCTGGAATTACAGTTCTTAATTCTCACTGGGGTCTAATGTGCAAATGTGAGTAATAGGATTTGAAATGTAATGTACTTCGCTATCACAGCAATGCGATTGGATGGGTTTAAAAGTCTGTCTCCACTAGACACCCAGACTCAGACTGAATGCGGGATTGAGTAAATCCTCTCAACAGCCATGCACTTCCGCCGACCCCCCCGCCCCGCCCCGTTCAATGGTCCTGGAGTGACACTTCCCAAGCTTATGCTCTCTTAGCTAATCAATGTTGTTTCTCGAAATGGCCAAAGAAACGTATTTACAATGAGCGCTACATTTGTGAATCACCCAGCATGAGTGGATGAACCAGTGAACCTGCCTGAGGTAATGTGTGGGCCTTTATCAGCAGATATATGACATGGGAAGATGATGAGCTGGATCAGTGGCGATATCAGTGACTGCAGTGGTATCAGTGGGCAGCTTTTCCACTGCCACTAAGAACCGAGTTCTAACGGAGTCGAATCATGAGCTGGCAGTTTTCCATGGCGAAGTTTGCGAGCCGTACCCAAACTGTAACCGCGCTAACATGACCAGCTTACTAGCAAGGCCGAAAGCGTGACCAAACTGAGCTGGTTACATCACCGCCATCTGATTGGTCAAAATGCACGGAGATACCGATGTTCTGCCCATAGATTATCAGAAGGAAAGAAGACTATGTTCTATATATTATTCATTATTAGTAGTATCACGCATCACGATGTATCTTGAAAATTTCATAACTACTGCTTAAAAAAGTGCTATAGAACAGCTGAACGGAATGGATTCGGAATGCAAATTTATGCAAGTGAATGCTAATCCCGCTAGCATTTGATGCTAACATAACATGGCGATTCTCACAGATGTGCTAGAAAATGAGGAAATTAGCACATAGTAAATCATTATACATACCATTTGAACAGTAAATAAGCGTCACTTCAGTTTTTACGTCACGGTTGCTCTCCAAACCTGGCAACGCCGTTACCGAGCCGACCCTTCTGCAGTGGAAAACCGAAGAGAACCGGAACCGCGCTGCAACTAGCCTCTCTTGGCAGTACAGTTCGGGTACGGCTCCTGTATGCCAGTGGAGAAGCATCGTATGTGGCAGTGGCCCAGATAGTAACCAGCCGTTTTATGGATGAAACACTAGAGGTCAAATCAATAAATGAGACAGTTTCAGTAACTGAAGCTGTATCAGTGGCTACATTCATCAGTGGGTATCAGTGGGTCAGAATGTCTCAGTGTCTCAGTGTTATACCAGTGGCTGAGGGGAGGGGGGGGGGGGTTCCGTACTCCAGGCTAATGGGAAGCATCGATTGTTCCTTGTGCTGCTTTACTCCTTAATCACAGATAGACCTAGAAGATTCACTCAACATCCTGCCCGAGAAAGTCAGAGCCTGGCTTATGATAATAATAGTCTCTTTGCTCAGGAAAGAGGCAACAGTGCAGGAGAGCAGTGTGAGGCAGGACAGAGGCAAACGAAGAAGTGACAGTGCAGGAGGGCAGCGTGAGGCAGGACAGAGGCAAACGAAGAAGTGACAGTGCAGGAGGGCAGCGTGAGGCAGGACAGAAGCAAACGAAGAGGTGACAGTGCAGGAGGGCAGCGTGAGGCAGGACAGAGGCAAACGAAGAGGTAACAGTGCGGGAGGGCAGCGTGAGGCAGGACAGAGGCAAACGAAGAGGTAACAGTGCGGGAGGGCAGCGTGAGGCAGGACAGAGGCAAACGAAGAGGTGACAGTGCAGGAGAGCAGCATGAGGCAGGACAGAGGCAAACGAAGCACATATTGTCACCCGCTGTCACTTTCTGCCACTGGATGCCATCATCACAAGCATTCACAGTCTTTGCGTCTTTATTTAATGATTGTATAGTCAACTGTTTTAGGTACACACTGAGTCAAAAGTAATGTAGACCCACGCCACCCAACCCCCCCTCAACCCCCGGACGCCTTCACTTCCCTAATCTGTGTGTCATAAAGGGGATTTAGATGTGTGTCATGCAAAAGTCTGTCATTGTCATTGTCAGCCCAAATCCCCATCTCTGTCTCTAAGCCCTCCCTTCGTAATCAAATAGATGCACAGTAGTAAGTGTTTAAAATTCATAAAGCTCCAGATCCTTTCTCAGAAAATGCATGGTAAGTACTAGAAATCCTTTAATGGTGGAGTGTGGTCCTTCCACAGAATTCTGTTGTGCAGTAAGTTATGAATATGTAAAAAATTGCTATTATTGTATTAAATGTTACACCATGGCTCTTAGTGTGCTGGGGCTAGTCTGAAACTGGGAATATTCCCACTCACGGACTTTAAATGCATCCAGATTCCACTTTCTTTTGAGCATGACCTACATGGGCATAACTTTGATTGAGTACTGTTGTACAGTACTGTATTAACTACTGTAGAGTTAAAACAAGTCAGAGGTAAGGAGCATGTGCTGATTACGGTGCGTTGCTGCACCCACCACCTGACAAACCACCTCAGGCATGAGAACCTGAGTCTAGCCATATTGGGGATAGATACCTCAGCAGCGCACCAGTCCAAATGGACCAGTGTGAGGTTTTTTTCTGGTTGCTGGAGTGCCATGAAAAGTGCATAGAAAAGCCACATTTGCATTTGGCGTAGATAGTAACAGCATATCTCCCAGTTACAGAATAAGAAATGATGTTGTGAAAGCAGGGTAGGTATAATACATCTCCCACCTCAGAGCATGCTGGGAAACCAAAGTAAACAATACATCTCCCACCTCAGAGCATGCTGGGAAACCAAAGTAAACAATACATCTCCCACCTCAGAGCATGCTGGGAAACCAAAGTAAACAATACATCTCCCACCTCAGAGCATGCTGGGAAACCAAAGCAGATACAAGAGAGCTCCCTGCACAGAGCATGCTGGGAAACCAAAGTAAACAATACATCTCCCACCTCAGAGCATGCTGGGAAACCAAAGTAAACAATACATCTCCCACCTCAGAGCATGCTGGGAAACCAAAGCAGATACAAGAGAGCTCCCTGCACAGAGCATGCTGGGAAACCAAAGTAAACAATACATCTCCCACCTCAGAGCATGCTGGGAAACCAAAGCAGATACAAGAGAGCTCCCTGCACAGAGCATGCTGGGAAACCAAAGTAAACAATACATCTCCCACCTCAGAGCATGCTGGGAAATCAAAGTAGACACAAGATGCCTTCTCATGCAAAGCATGCTGGGAATCCAAGGTCTGCACAGTTCCACATCCAAGGCCCCACCAACCTCTGTTGCATTTGGCATTTAGCTGGTCCAGCCTGTCTCCACTCACCTGGAAGTTGCTATTTCCACTTTAGTTCTGGCTACGGCCGCTGCGCGCTTGGCTCCCTCCACGGCCCGGTCCACCTTCTCCTTCGTCTTGGGGTTCTTCAGCGGGATGAGCTGCTTCCTGATGCCGCGCACCAGCACGTTGTTTTTGTACTTCCCCTCCTCTTTGGTGCCGTCGGGAAACAGCGTGGTGCCGTAACCGTGGCGACGGTTGTTCAACCACTCGCCCTCGTACTTCATGCCGTTGGAGCGCTCGCTGACGCCGAAGCCGTTGCGCTTGTCGTTTTTCCATTCGCCCATGTAGGCCTCGGTGGTGGTGGCGTCCACGTTGTCCGCGGCGGCCGGCTCATCCTCCGCGCCCTCACCGTAGCTCAGGCTCGAGTTGCCGTCACTGGAACTGATGCGACTCATGGTGCCGTCGCTGCGGGCGGAGCTGCGCTTGCTGGAGAGCGAGGAGCGCGACTCAGACTTGCGCAGTTGCTTTAGGCTCCCGAACAGCGCCCCCCGGTGGAAGAGCCCCTTCTTCTTGACCCCGACTTCACTGTCGCTGTGCACGTTGAGCACGAAACCGCCCCGGCCACTGGCTGGGGTGTCAACGGCCGGTTCCTGGAGGACGTTGCCGTTGCTCTGCTCACTGCGCAGTGACGCCAGTGAGGTGCGGAGGGGCGAGCAGATGACTGTCGCCATGCCGTAAGGGACACTCTGCCGCACGCCATAGCCGTGACGCATGCCGCCCATCCACTGACCTTGGTATGTACCTGTCAGAAGGGCGGAGGCCAGAGTTACCATGTGAACAGGGTAGGGCTAAGGAACAGGCATGCAGATGGAGGACAGGTGAGGGTTAGGAGAACTACAGGTGGGGTACAGGTTCAGGAAGACTACAGCTGGGGGGAAGGTGGGAAACAGGTTTAATCTGTCAGAAAAAGGGTACCAGCTTGTACCTTTGCTGTCACTGGGGCTGTACCCTCAAGGGTCTGCCAGCTGTACCCTTAGCTGTAGGTAATTGTACCTTTTAAGATACAGAAATGAACTCTGAGGAACATTTTTGTACCATTGATGTTCGTACCTTAGGAATGTTCCATTTCTGTACCTTAAAAGGTACAATTACCTAGAGTTAAGGGTACAGCTGACAGACCCTTGAGCGTACAGCCCCAGTGACAAGGAAAGGTACAAATTTGTACCCTTTTTTCTGACAGCTAGGGCAGTGGTTCTCAACCTTTTTTGCACCACGACCCAATTTTTACCATGCCAGCTCAGTCGCGACCCTATATCAAGTATAGGTTTAAATTAATGCTATGATCAAGCGCACAGTACACTCTGCAGCTTACGTCAGTCAATGCCTATCAGACAAATCTGATTAGATGTGGCAGTGAATTGTAAATTAAGCATCTGTCGTTTGGCTTCTTCGATTGGTTCAGTGTTCACTAGTTTTGCCCTAAGCATTTGCAGACCCAAGAACCCGTTTATATAGGTTAATACTAGGATTGGGGATGGGAAATCTGATCGTGGATCAGCACAGGAGCTTGCTAGTTTTAAAATGCTTACATATAAAACTCTGCCCCGCGACCCTTTCAGAACTTGCCGTGACCCAAATTTCAGTCGTGGCCCATGGGCTGAGAATCGCTACACTAGGCTACAAGTGGGATACAGGTTTATGAGAATCACTGCACTGGGGTACAAGTGGGATGCAGGTTTATGAGAATCACTGCACTAGAGTACAAGTGGGATACAGGTTTATGAGAATTGCTGCACTAGGTTACAAGTGGGATACAGGTTTATGAGAATCGCTGCACTAGGTTACAAGTGGGATACAGGTTTATGAGAATCACTGCACTGGGGTACAAGTGGGATACAGGTTTATGAGAATCACTGCACTGGGGTACAAGTGGGATACAGGTTTATGAGAATCGCTGCGCTGGGGTACAAGTGGGATACAGGTTTATGAGAATCGCTGCACTGGGGTACAAGTGGGATACAGGTTTATGAGAATCGCTGCGCTGGGGTACAAGTGGGATACAGGTTTATGAGAATCACTGCACTGGGGTACAAGTGGGATACAGGTTTATGAGAATCGCTGCACTGGGGTACAAGTGGGATACAGGTTTATGAGAATCACTACACTGGGGTACAAGTGGGATACAGGTTTATGAGAATCACTACACTGGGGTACAAATGGATACAGGTTTATGAGAATCGCTGCACTAGGTTACAAGTGGGATACAGGTTTATGAGAATCGCTGCGCTGGGGTACAAGTGGGATACAGGTTTATGAGAATCACTGCACTGGGGTACAAGTGGGATACAGGTTTATGAGAATCACTACACTGGGGTACAAGTGGGATACAGGTTTATGAGAATCACTACACTGGGGTACAAGTGGGATACAGGTTTATGAGAATCGCTGCGCTGGGGTACAAGTGGGATACAGGTTTATGAGAATCACTGCACTGGGGTACAAGTGGGATACAGGTTTATGAGAATCGCTGCGCTGGGGTACAAGTGGGATACAGGTTTATGAGAATCACTGCACTGGGGTACAAGTGAAATACAGGTTTAAGAGAATCGCTGCACTGGGGTACAAGTGGGATACAGGTTTATGAGAATCACTACACTGGGGTACAAGTGGGATACAGGTTTATGAGAATCACTACACTGGGGTACAAATGGATACAGGTTTATGAGAATCGCTGCACTAGGTTACAAGTGGGATACAGGTTTATGAGAATCGCTGCGCTGGGGTACAAGTGGGATACAGGTTTATGAGAATCACTGCACTGGGGTACAAGTGGGATACAGGTTTATGAGAATCACTACACTGGGGTACAAGTGGGATACAGGTTTATGAGAATCACTACACTGGGGTACAAGTGGGATACAGGTTTATGAGAATCGCTGCGCTGGGGTACAAGTGGGATACAGGTTTATGAGAATCACTGCACTGGGGTACAAGTGGGATACAGGTTTATGAGAATCGCTGCGCTGGGGTACAAGTGGGATACAGGTTTATGAGAATCACTGCACTGGGGTACAAGTGAAATACAGGTTTAAGAGAATCGCTGCGCTGGGGTACAAGTGGGATACAGGTTTATGAGAATCGCTGCGCTGGGGTACAAGTGGGATACAGGTTTATGAGAATCGCTGCACTGGGGTACAAGTGGGATACAGGTTTATGAGAATCGCTGCGCTGGGGTACAAGTGGGATACAGGTTTATGAGAATCGCTGCACTGGGGTACAAGTGGGATACAGGTTTATGAGAATCGCTGCACTGGGGTACAAGTGGGATACAGGTTTATGAGAATCGCTGCACTGGGGTACAAGTGGGATACAGGTTTATGAGAATCGCTGCACTGGGGTACAAGTGGGATACAGGTTTAAGAGAATCACTGCACTGGGGTACAAGTGGGATACAGGTTTATGAGAATCGCTGCACTGGGGTACAAGTGGGATACAGGTTTATGAGAATCACTACACTGGGGTACAAGTGGGATACAGGTTTATGAGGACTACAGCTATTGTGCAGATGAGGGTTAGAAGGAGGACAGTTGGCTTGCAGGTGGGGTACAGATGGGGTTTTGGAGAACTGCAGCTTAGATACTGGTGGGGTAACTGTGGGGTTTCAAAGGACTGCAGTTTATGTTCAGGTTAGGTACAGATACATATCAGAAATATACCAAGAAGTATAGAACTAGGGGGAAAGTCCCACTTTCTATTTCACCCATACAACTTAATCTGCTGCACGTTCAGCATGACTTTGACTTAATCTGCACACTTACTTGGCTAAAATAAAGAATTAAAATTTATATGAGGCAGAATTCCGCCTTATATAATGAGAGCTGTAATAACAAATATATATTTTCTGATGACAAGTATATTACTACTGACTTGAAGCCAATGAAAGAATATCTGGCCAGACTAAATCAGAAGGCAGATTCTGAACATGGTGATGTTCATCTCACATGGACGGGATCAGGGCATCTCAGGAGCATGGGGAACTCTCACGGTGTCATCAAAAACGTAAAACCCATCACATCCACTCATGACGCTAATTGTAAATCTCCTTTTCATTTAAAAAAAACAAAAACAAACAAATAGTTACTGAAAGCATTTAACTGCTGATTTTGTGATTTGTAAAATAAGAAGTCAGAAGCTTTCACAGTATCTAAGCTCAACTGGATCTTGAGAAGTACAGTTCAGATCAATCTTCTAAAAGACGCTCCCGGCCAGCTGGTCTGCCTTACACACAGCAGGGGGCGAAGTGATTAATGAGCTATGAGGGTGAAGGTTCAGGGGTTCGGGGCCAACCACTGCTGGACCTTCTTTTAAGTGACTCCAGCGTTTTCAAGTTATCATTATTATTATTATTATTAAAACCATTGCTAAGCCTACGTGCACGACTCGTGATGTTAAATTCACATTAAGGTCTTCCGCTAAAATCAGTGCAGCATCTTTTACATTAAAACGAAAAAACGTAACGTATAGTGTCCCCGCTAAACACGCCCCATCAGTTATATCTGGTGGTATCTATTTGAGAAGGTATATAGACACTATTACAGCAGATACTTAGATGACAACTATATTAATGGAGATAAATAACTTACCGTTCAGTTTGCCTAGAAAATTCCATTAGGTATTTGTTAACTGACAATGGCTGTAGTTTACCCATAAAATATAAATTAATAACAAATTCTGGACACCTACACAGCTACGTGCGGGACAAAGGGCCGTGGTCTACTGCTGTACCTAAAACAGCCCCTATAATTTACTTGGACATGAAATCACTGATCGTATTTCTTGTATTTATTTTATTTACACGCCGGCGTGAAATGGCTCCATATCACATGAGTATAAATATATTTGTCGAAGATTAAGTACACCTGTTCATCTCAAAGACAGTGGATTCCCTAGAGTAGCCTAATAGAGAGGTTCGTAGCATTTGCTTCGATTTGTAAAACAATTTCAGTGATTCCCGTTTGGAAGAAAACACCCACGCAGTTATATCACAGCTGCTGCTGCAAGATAACCAAATGGATTTAATTTACATCCTAAAATAACAACGCCATTACATTACATCCCCGATCCTTTAAACTGCACGGTAACTTTAAACTATTTCCATAAGGACACGTGTAATTCCGGGAATGTGGTTTTGGAGTTCTCCGATCCCTAATCTGTAGTCATAGGAAGATGGATATTTCTCATTCTTTCATTTTGATCTGCGCTTTTTTAAGTTGGCGAGTTGTAAGTGCTGGAGATGCGGCTATTTTTAGGTTTGACCTCTACGCGAGCGCTTCGGACTGACCTGGCCGACCCTGTCAATAATGTACAGTCAGACCGCCAGGACTCCTTCATTAAAATGGCAGCAGTGAGTTTTATATCACGGAACAACAAATCAATCCTGTGCACTACATTTCGGCTTGACATAAATGGGAGAAGACACGATCTCACTGTTTAAAGCACCTAACTGGCAGACTGGCAATTATACCAACTAGTAAAAGTTATCCAAACATTGCGAATGACAACATTTACTTGGGAGAGACAACCCTAAAATACATGGTCTCCATATCGTTGATAAAGCAGTAATATTTCCAGGCTGCGTGGTGTCATTTTAACACACTATCTGGCACCAATGCGTGCCACCTGACTTACTAAACAAACAAGTATTACAAATATTTGCCAAGCTGTGCATTTGCAGCACATTCGCGTTGTGTACGTCTATTTCCATAAATATGATCGCCAACAGCATTCGGTGTCTTTTTACCCTGTTATGGAAGTGTCGCACTACAGTGGATATGGTGTTAATACGAGCAATAATAACAAGCTTCACGGTGAACATAGAATTTCAGACGCCACGCGCTCTTACCCCCATCTCCGTAAGTTTCGATGCCATAACCGTCCTGCAGACCATTGCTCCATGTGCCGTCGTATCTCGCAGGCGTGTTTATGCTCTGCCGGACTCCGTACCGACCCTTAAACCCATGACTCCATTCTCCACGGTACATCCACTTCCCTTTAGATTCCACCCCCAGCCCATGCCGCTTGCCCTGCGCCCAGTGGCCCTGGTACGTGTTCCCGCTGGGCCATGTGTACACTCCAATTATTTCAAAGCCGTTGGACCAGGAACCGGCGTATTCCCCCTGGCCTTTGGGGCCAGTGCAGATGCCGTGCCCGTGGGCTTTTCCATCCTCCCAGCCGCCGCAGTATGTGCCGCCATCGTCGAAGTCGAACCGTCCGCCCGTCATTCAGAAGAGGCTAGAATGGACGCGCGTCGCAGGAGAGCCTGGATGCTGTATTTTCCCACGGGACCCAATAGCGACGAACAGCCAGAATAAGGGGAAAAATATGATCCTGAGAACCAGGACGATCAGTGTACGACCTGGACGGCTTCGGAGCAGTGATTCTGAGAGTGTGCATGAGTATGTAGTTCTGATTGCCGCACGGGAGCCGTCACAGCCGCACGCCGGTTCTGCAGCTGGCTTTCACAGGGCTTATCACCCCCCTCGCACTCGCCCGGGGAGGGAGAGAGAAATGCATCCCTCAGCCCCAAAGAAGATACTGCCTGTTATTGACGTCAAAGCCGCGGCACCTCCCAGCATCCCTATTAGGCTAAGTAGGGGGTACAGGAAGGACCGCTGTCAAATAATTATTTTAACCCGCAAATTGTATTCCTATCAGATGTTGTCGGCGAGACAGTGTGGTTTCAGGCTCATGACGTGCATTTCATTTTCCCCTGTGTTAATAATGAGCCACAGAGATTTCTAAGTAGCGTGGATTTTAATAGTCAGCACTGCCGTGTAAGCACAATTCTCGTTTTATTGCTTTCAGCAAAAGAAGCAGCACAAGCACAGCAGAATTGTAAATACAAGTTGCTTGCTACTATGCTTGGAAGACACATGGTTTACTGGGTCTCATCATACGCATTTCCAGCGACTGTCTGTTACATCTCTTTTCAACGATGTAGCAGTTCAGTAGTGTTCAGCGCCGTGGTCTCATATCGACTGGGGTTGTGGGTTCGAATCCCACATCCGCTCTGTGTTTACATGTTCTACCCGTGTCACATAATGATATCCCGTCCCTGGTGCACCCAACCTGTTGCATTATGCTCCTTGGGCATAGGCTCCAGGTCCCCTGACCAGGATGAACAGTCGGAAGATGGATGGGATATTAATTTGGAAGGCTTTAAATTGCACGAAGCAATGTATTAACGAAGAACTGGCCGTAAATGTTACTTGTACTGAATAAAGCTATAAGCATTTTTAGCCAGTAACAGGTAAATATTCAGTAAATATGAACGTGCAATTGTGGAGTGATTCCTATATGACATAAACGGTATGTATATGCGTGTCTTTACCAGTTCGTCGTTGTTTATAATGGTTTAAACATCATTATAGCGTCAAGTCTTCATATGAAACACGGATTTTGAAACTGTAGATTAGACACGAGGGTACTTTCAATGTAAATATTACAATATATAAATGCTGCTTTAAAAAAACAATTCTACTGACAGCGCAAAGTAAGGAGCATGTGCAGCGTGGGCTCTTATTTAGATCATCGAAATGCTGACGATTTGCACAGTCCATTCGCGTATTAGATTAACGTTCACTGGGAAGCGCTAGATGTTTTCTAGAAACAAATGTACGGTTTAATGTGCCCACCATGTATTAATGAGCGTACATTAATTTGTATATATCCGGAATCGTATATTATGAGAAATTCGCTAGATATTATTTTTGGATATCTCCCCTTTAAGAGAAGCCAGAAATAGGGTGGCATCTACTGAGACGGCTGGCTACTCTGTTCTGCAAGTGAGCAATGTGGGAGAGCAGCTTAATCTAGAAATGATTAGGCAGTAAAACGTTAAGTGCAAAACTAAACATAAATATAATTGGTCTTTAAAAAAATAAAACGCAAATGCTTATTTTAAACCGAGAATACAATAGTATGTTATTACTGAATACAAACAGTAATATTAAAACAACAATAGTAATAAACGTCAGCTCTAATAACGATAATACAATTAAATTAAAATAGTTAGAAGTTAAAATATCTATATTGGTTGAAGGACTTTATAAATTGATATAGACAGCAGAAAGAAAGAAAATCACTTATTATAGCATTTGTCTATGAAAAGACGATCATTTCTTCCCTGGCGATGAAAGGAATATGTTAAACAATTGCCAATCATTTGAAATCAAATGTGTCAAGAAGTTCAACTGCCGAATAAAGAGAGTCAATCGCAATACTGAATAACGCCACTTCAGCAAATCAGGGCACGTTACAATTATTATGTGCAACACCAGGACGACAGTCCAGACTTCTTAGATCACTGGCATCTGTCTGCACTGTCTTTCCCTTAAGTTTTCATTTTCAGAAACAGGAAGTGTAATACCGTCATACCACATGTAAAGGTATTCAACATGCTAGGTATTTAGCATGCAAGTGCTCAAGTAAAATACCCAGCTGTCACCTATGCAACAAAAATACCCTCTAGCTATAAGATTGGTGTCTATTTTTAGCCTAGACCTTAAGGTAGGGAGCTCGTTTGCATCGCGAACACGGACAGCTGCTGTAAATTGCTCCATAGCACAAAATGTATGAGTAGAACTTAATTGCTTTCATATCCTCCTGAGACCCCGCCCATTCATTTATGTCCATTGTAGTGGACATTTTGTTTTTGCATCTATCTTTTCACTGATGTAAGGAAACGTATTTATTCCTGTTGTACACTAAAGAGGACATGCTGTCAAATTAAAAATAAAAATAAATTAGAAAAAATCTAAATTGTAAGATGTCGTATTTCCTCTAAAGACAAATAACCTAAAATTGAAGGACACTTTTTTCCTTGGGTCTCAGGAGGATATACATTGGTTGTAAAATGAAGATTCCATAAAATCCTGAATGAATGCTCAGTCAGTGTGGATATATGGCAAATTTCTCACGGGTGATGATGATGTCCCGTATCTGCCACTAGAGGACAGTGTGATTGTCTGCACAGATTAATCCGGCGTTATTTCTACCACTAGAGGTCAGTATAGGTACATCAAAGTGTTTTCGACATCCCATAGATCTTTTATATCCATGCTGTTGTTTGTGACTTTTGCACATTATTTAATTAAATACGTAATACTATGCACAAGCAGAGAGAATCCGCATGCTTATACATGCGGATAAGTTTACATATTCAAGAGATGGCCTACACAATCGTACAATAAAATCGTAATAGCATTGTTTTAAAGATTGTGCGCCACAAATAAAAATATCACCAAAAAATGAATAATTCATGTTAACAGGCAGCATTTATGACTGTAGCGGCATCAAACTGACACATCTAAATATGAGGGACAGTGTTTCCAAAAAATAATAAAATGATGTTTTGAAGAT
This sequence comes from Paramormyrops kingsleyae, assembly GCF_048594095.1. Classification (NCBI taxonomy): domain Eukaryota; kingdom Metazoa; phylum Chordata; class Actinopteri; order Osteoglossiformes; family Mormyridae; genus Paramormyrops; species Paramormyrops kingsleyae. The sequence continues at coordinate 25,957,092 of NC_132800.1, read as the reverse complement.
TGTTGGTGTGACACCAGGCGAGAATGGAGGAGGCAGACCCTGAAATGCGGGAGCAAACAGGTTTATTTTGGAAACCGGGCACTGACAGATCCAAGGGGGCAACCCAGGAGAGTAGTCGGGTCACAAGCAGAGGTCAGGTACCGGGGAAGTCAGTCCTACACCGATGGACGAGATGAGATGACGAGGGGTCGGGAGGAACGGGATCAGCAAGGTAGCAGGGCAGGACGGGGCAGGCAGGCAGGCAGGACACAGAAGGCAGGACGAACCGGGAGGACAAGAGACAGAGAAAATGCTCGGTATGGCTCATTGGGAAATGGCAACAATACTTCACAATGAAAGATTGCCGTTGCCGATCTTAAGAAGTGGGTTGATCAGCTGGTGATCGCCTGCCGGTGCTCGGTCCCGTCCACATGGGCGTGACAGTACCCCCCCCTCCCCCCCTCCCAATGGCCGAGTAGGGTGACGCGGATGCCCCCGCAGCTGTGGAGCGGGCTTAGACAGATGGGCAGCGTGGAAGTCGACCACCAGGCTGGGGTCCAGGACGTCAGCCGCAGGAACCCATGAACGTTCCTCGGGGCCAAACCCCTCCCAATCGACCAGATATTGGAGGTGCCCTGCACGGCGGTGGGAAACCAGGAGAGCTTGAACCCGGAACACTGTGGAGCCATCCTGCAACGGGCTTGGAGAAGGGACCGCTACGTCATAAGGGGGATGCGACATACAGTACCTCACTGGCTCGCCTGAGGACCAGTGAATGCGAGGGTCATGTTCCTGCAGCCATAGGAGGCCTAGGATTACGTGATCTTTAGTGAGAGAAAACACTCATTCGGAGTATAATACTTCACAATGAAAGATCGGCGTGGATCAGCTGGTGATCGCCTGCCGGTGCTCGGTCCCACCCACATGGGCGTGACAGTTGGGATACCTCTTCCAAATTGAATAGTTAGTTGAAAGTTGTATCATCACTTATTTTGGTTTCTGTGATCTACTAGGGTGGTCCAAATTTTTTTAATTTTACAAAGTCAACCAATTAACAATGTGGGGGGAAAAAAAATCTAAATTACTTAATATTTAGGGCATGCTCAGTGCATGCAGTATATCATATAAGCGATTATTATCCTCCATGGCTGGTAATTATCACTATACTGATATACCCATATCCCGACACAAAATACAGATACATACGGCAGATACATACAACAAAAGCACTTCATTACACAGTACACTGTGGAACTGTGGTCAGTACGACTGACTGACTGAATGCGAAAGTCTGTTTTCTAACAATCAGTATGGTAGCTTTAGCACCACTGGCTGCTAGTGCTTGGAGCTAGACCCTGCAAAACCGTTGACCTATTTGAGTCAGGAAAACGGTTTTGGTGCTTCCTGATTACTTGGGAGAGCGAGCTGCATTTTCTCTTCGTCTTTTGTCAACAGTGCATTGTAGTCCTGCATTAGTGCAACTCCGCTTTCAGCAGCATCACTGACAACGCGGAGTTCTGGGAAGTAGGCTTCACTGGTCGCCCCCGTCTCAGGATCAGCAGAACACAGAAAGTGTTCCTTGTATTGTAAGTAGCATAGAAGTGCGACTGCTCATCCCTGATCTTTGAGGGGTCCGCGCTTTGGTCGGTCCTCCGTTCCTTGGTGAGCAAGTTCTTCTATCATGGCTCGTTTCTCAGCTACTACTAACAACGTCCTGATCAAAAACTGCAAGTGCTCCCAACTCTTCACTGAGATACCAGAACGGACCACACAGCTTCTTCAGCACAGCAAGAGATGTTGGTGATCCAGATGATGCCAGATGTTTCAGCAGTTGCCGGTCACTGGTTGGTGTTGCAATTGGCAGACGAGAGAGGAACCATGATCCGACGTAAGCTGCTACACCAAATAGACCTGCCAGCACAAATACAGCAATAAATGCTTGATTTTTTTAAATTCACATACAGTGTGCCTTCTCATGTCACTTGAATTGAGCGTACCCCAAATGTAAATGTTTCTTGACAATAAATGACACTTTAATGCTATTTAATGGTAGTATCAAATGGGGGGGGGGGGGAAGATTTTTTTTTCATACGTTTTTGGACATTTCTCTGTATGCCAACAACACATACTGCAGAAATCACAAAAGCAGTCCTAGTTTTTACGACGTGGTCATTGCATTAAAGCTGTAAACTATGTAGGACATAATGATTGACTATAATACCTAAAAATAAGAGCACATTTCATTAGCCTGGAGACCAAAATAAAAGAATGACTAAAACAATCCCTATTTTGACAACTAAACCACAACTGGAGAGTAGTTTGACAGGGTCTGTTTCTTATCAGAGATATAATGTGTCATAGCAACTTGAATGTACAAGGCTGATGACATCATACGCTTTGGTGACTCTGATTATCTCAGCCTGGAGCTTGCCAAGCTTACAAAGGTCTTAGTGGTAAAGCTTAATTCATTTTTTTCTGCCAAAATATATTCACACATGTTTAAGATATAAATGCTGGTCAGAAGGGAAAAGCAGTATTTTGTTGTTTAGAAATATGAGAGGCTGTTAAATCCTGACTATGCCTGAGCAGCTGAAAGAATGGCTTCAACTTTCATCTGTTTTGTTATGATATGACCCACGGAATGACCTGGTGATTGAGGACGAGTGAATCCTCCATTGTGTGCATTATTATATTTACAGCAATAATCTAAAAGGCTTCCATCCAGCATGACATGTATAAATCATATGTGTATAAAAACCAAAAGTATATCCCCCCTGATCCACCTTCACCTATCAACATCCTCTTACGTTTCCATACAGACAAAAAAGTAATACAAATCATTAGAAGCTGTTGAAAATGACTACCACCCTCAACTCCCGCTACCTTGGAACAAGCTGGCTTGGCCCATACACCACAAGCCCCTCCCCAGTCAGATCAAGCACATCAATGAAAAAAATAACTTATTTCCACCGTTAAGAATGTTATGTAAACAGTAATCTGCCTTTTCTTGAACTTCAAGGTATTAACACAGTTTACATTAGTATCATATAGTATTTCACAGTCATTAACACAGTTTACATTAGTATCATATAGTATTTCACAGTCATTAACACAGTTCACATTAGTATCATATAGTATTTCACAGTCATTAACACAGTTCACATTAGTATCATATAGTATTTCACAGTCATTAACACAGTTCACATTAGTATCATATAGTATTTCACAGTCATTAACACAGTTTACATTAGTATCATATAGTATTTCACAGACATTAACACAGTTTACATTAGTATCATATAGTATTTCACAGACATTAACACAGTTCACATTAGTATCATATAGTATTTCACAGTCATTAACACAGTTTACATTAGTATCATATAGTATTTCACAGTCATTAACACAGTTTACATTAGTGTCATATAGTATTTCACAGTCATTAACACAGTTCACATTAGTATCATATAGTATTTCACAGTCATTAACACAGTTTACATTAGTGTCATATAGTATTTCACAGTCATTAACACAGTTCACATTAGTATCATATAGTATTTCACAGTCATTAACACAGTTCACATTAGTATCATATAGTATTTCACAGTCATTAACACAGTTCACATTAGTATCATATAGTATTTCACAGTCATTAACACAGTTCACATTAGTATCATATAGTATTTCACAGTCATTAACACAGTTTACATTAGTGTCATATAGTATTTCACAGACATTAACACAGTTTACATTAGTGTCATATAGTATTTCACAGTCATTAACACAGTTTACATTAGTATCATATAGTATTTCACAGACATTAACACAGTTCACATTAGTATCATATAGTATTTCACAGTCATTAACACAGTTTACATTAGTGTCATATAGTATTTCACAGACATTAACACAGTTCACAAAAAAGGCTACCCTTCCAGCAAATGATGGTTAGATCCACTTCAGCAACATCTCCTTTCCTTTCCTGTCTTCTCCTTTCCTCTCACATCCTTTACATTTAAGGCATTTAGCAGACACTCTTATCCAGAGCAACTTCCATTTTTCCAAATTCAGGGACAGTCCACCTGGGCAAAGTGGGGTTAAGGGTCTTGCTCAGGGACCCAATGATGGTGCCAGAGGTGGGACTCAAACCCAGTATCTCATGGTCCAGAGGCAAGCCTCTTAACCACCATCCTTTCCTTTCCTTCCTTCTTTCCTTTCCTTTACCTTATCTTTCCTTTCCTTTACCTTCTCTTTCCTTTCCTTTACATTCTCTTTCTTTTCCCTTACATTCTCTTTCCTTTCCTTTACATTCTCATTCCTTTCCTTTACATTCTCTTTCCTTTCCTTCTCTTTCCTTTCCTTTACATTCTCTTTCCTTTCCTTTACATTCTCTTTCCTTTCCCTTACATTCTCTTTCCTTTCCTTTACATTCTCTTTCATTTCCTTTACATTCTCTTTCCTTTCCTTTACATTCTCTTTCCTTTCCTTTACATTCTCTTTCCTTTCCTTTCAGCACGACACCTACCAGTGTTGCCAAGTCCACTTATTATAAGGGACGTTGGGCTTTCTGCTGAAGTCGCTGCATTTTTTGGGCTTGTTCTTATTCAGAGGTTGTGGTTTTAGGGCTTTTTAACGTAATCCTCATTTTTATAGGCCTAATATAACAGATTCATCATTCCAAGAATTTCTAATTTTACTGACAATTATATTACAGACTCAACCCATCATTGATCAAACGGCATTAGACAGCTGACATAGGCATATGTGCATAAAAATGACATAATGCCATCAAATGCTTCCTTCGGTTTAGACTATGCTTGCATAGAAATTTTCCCTCTGGGATCAATAATGGTCTGGCAGACCAAGGCATCGATATGGTGGTGAGAAACAAAAAGCCTTAATTTAAGTAAAATCAATGTCTGTTTTCTAAACCCTTCAAAAGACTTACGCAAGTACAGAAACACACACCAAACCACATAGCACAGGAAAACACAGGGAGATGAGACACCGGACAGTAAGGCACACACAGTGGGTGATTTATACAACAGCTAAAGAGGATCAGAACGGGTTCACGCACGATACAGGCAAGGGCGCATACAACAATCCGAAACACAAGTATTCACAGTTACACAAACAAGGTTCTATTTGAATTTCCCCAGCGGGCTCTGGTTCTATATTAATCTTGGTTATAATTTATTTTTTCATACCGTCATAATGTCAGTACATTATACCACAGTATATCGTTGTTGGACAGTATTTCGATTTTCCAAAGCAACGTTATTGTTTTTCATCGGGCAGGGGGGCAGGTAAAAACAGTCGGTGAAATCCAAAAGAGTTTCCACCCTGTGCTTTTCAGGTTCTTTAGAGTTGACGGATTCTCCGTCTGATTTTCATGTTAATTCACTAGTTTCCTTTCTGGCTAGTTTTAGCCATTTTGGCTAAGCTCAATTAATGTAAGAGTTTTTTTATTTTATTTTTGACCATAATTTGATATTTAATGAGTGGCTAAAGGTTAATTAAGAGTTCTTATGGTGATATACCACATAAATTTGTATCCCTCTCGAATATTTTCTTTGTGTTCTGATATTTATGAGTTTATTTGTGTAAAATGTGCAACAAAGGAACATATTTAGGCCTGGTTTATGGCAGAAGATACTAACTATGTAAGAAATTACTGTCACACTAATAAAAGAAAATGATAAATGAAAACTTTAGAACCACGCCTCCAATATTTCAGTTACTGTTGTATGCATGTTACGTGTACAAGGAACACACATACTATGGCAAACACAGGACACACTGTGTTCCATGTGGTCATGTATATATATACAGTATATATGTTCCATCTCACTTTGGACACTGGGTTTATTTGGGGCTTGATTTCTCCGTCTCACTTTGGACACTGGGTTTATTTGGGGCTTGATTTCTCCGTCTCACTTTGGACACTTGGCTTATTTGGGGCTTGATTTTTCTGTCTCACTTTGGACACTTGGAGAAATCAAGCCCCAAATAAGCCATCTCCCTTTGGACACTTGGCTTATTTGGGGCTTGATTTCTCCGTCTCACTTTGTATACTGGGTTTATTTGGGGCTTGATTTCAGGGGTGAGGTTGCTTGGCAACACTGGCACTTATACTTCAGATTTCAAAATGCCATTCATAAGACATGTAGTGTTACAATATTACTTAACCATAGATTACGTGAATTGAATACATTATGTTGTTTCACTGCATCTTCTGTAGGGCTAATATGCAGTATTTTAAAAATATACAGTAGATGGCTGATAATATTGGGTTCTCCAACACCATCCAGCACATACACATGGCACAGGAACTTTTTTCTCTGTCCTACTGTAGTTCCCCTTGAGGCAGTTCTGGAACCCTTTTTTAGTCCCTACTCCAGACTTTTCATCCAAACACAAGATGCTTTCACACCAAAGTTCTGGAACCTGGTCCCCGGTTACAAGTTCCTATGATGTCTTGACTGAGAACTTTTGAAGCTCCTGGATCTAGAAAATTTTGCAGGGGATGAAAGGATGGCATGAAAAATTTTAAGGGATTGCAAAACAAAAACATTATTTAAATTTTTATTATTATTATGTTATTACATATTTTTAAATTATTTTATTATAATATAGTTTGGGACCCCTGTCTTAGAAGTTAATGGACCAAATGGTTTTGCAGAGGTGAGACCAAAGGAGCATGACAAGCTGAAGACATTTGCTTTGTGTTTTATTACAGTTAAATCTTACGTTCAGGAAAAAGCTTGCCAAGGTATGACGTGAAACTCAGTAAATTTTAACAGGCTTTAACTGAGCATTCCTGCTAGCCTGAGTCACTGGGTCCAGGCTCAGTGGGCGGAGCAGCCCCACGATCCAGCTGGAAATAGATTTGGCTACATTTCATGTCATACTTCACAGTGACGTCTCACTGATGCACATTCCAAAACTGTAATCCACACTGCAAGCTGGCTGGTTCGCAGTGCTCAGGTGCAAGGTGCGCAGTAAAATAAATAAATAAAGATTAATTAATATATGCAGAATATCCACTGATGTCTGATCATTATGAGATCATTATGAGATCATTACAGTAACAATGACATAATATAGATATACAGGAATGATAAACAAAGGTAGAGTATCAATAGCCTATTTTTCTTTTTTGCTGCCAACTGAATTTATGAGTGAACTCCCAGGCGATCCGTACTGTGACCAAGCACGTTTGAGCCAGTTTGTTTGACTAGAGTTATCGCTCCATACCAGTTTCACCTCTAATGGCAGCTGAGCACGGAACACAGACATGATGTCAATGATGCGACTAACCCATGCATGCGCACAGAAGTGTTTTTAAAGTATTTTAAAAGCACTGAGTAATAATATTCAAGTACTGAAATTCAAGATATTCAAGATATTGTTTCAACCAACCAATTGAGTGTGAAGAGTCACAGTTACAGAGTACTCAACTGGTTGATTGAAACATAATCTTGGTCTGGATTTTTACTTTTGGAACCTGAATTACCCACTTCTACTTGAAGGTGAAGATTTAGTACATCAGATGACACAAAGCTCAACACTTCTTAAATGTAAATGTAAGCATTTGTGTGACCACTTCCTATAGCCCAAGTACCCAAAGTAATAGGCTGTGTCAAAGTCTCTGATCATGCAGTTTCTTGTCATGTGAGCTATCACAACATCACTCAAAGTGCACTGCATAATGTGCACTGCATAATGTGCACTGCATGCTGATCACAGAGTTCCATCCTAAACAAAGCATGTTTTGTTTTAGTTCCCACACCATGACATCCAGGTATTCCTGCCAGATAATGTTCTGCTTTTCACAGAGTTTTGTGCTTTGATGTTCTCCTGATACACATCTTGTGATATACTGTATTCGGTGAAGCTTCACATTAACTGCACCTTCATAATGCATTCATTATGCATTCATAGTACATTCAAAAGCAACATGTAACTATACCTTAACATCCTAGCATATTTTAACAGCTTTAATATATATTAAAAACAAACATTATTATACAATCACAATGTTCTTTATTATAACAAAATGTTTGTTATTAATGTATATTAAAGCTGTTAAGCTATGTTAGGATGTTAAGGTATAGTATGTTATGGTATAGTTACATTTGAATTACATTACTATTCCTTTATTTTTTATGACAAATTATGACAAACCTGATGCTGCTATAGCAAAAAAACAGAGTTGCTTTCATTTTAAATCCTTTTACACATTTTGACCTGTGCAGTTTAAGTATTGAATGCTAAATGTTGCTAGATGATGATCATTACATCATTTAGAAACTTCCGGTGATATTAAGGTCACAATGAGGATCAGAAGAAATGTTTCCCAGACGATGTAAAGTTAAATAATCAGTTTTAAACAGCTTTTGGTGAACCAATGCCATGATTATAGACTAGATCTTTTTAAAATCAGGCTTATGTAAGGCTGAGCATTTTTATCCATGATTTCTAAGCCAATAAAGACTGTGTGGTTTTGTGAGACAAATTAAAGTCTGTCTGCTGGTTTCTGCGGCTTTGGGAAGGTTAGGGTTAGGGTTAGGGTTAGGGTTACGGTCAGAATGAGAACAGACATACTAGTCTCTGGACATCTGTCTGACCTCAAGGGTCTTAAAAGAAAACGTTTTGAATAAATCTGTTGGATGTGTACATAAATGTGTAAGAAATCTTCGTAAACAATGAAGAACCAACAAAAGAGCATTCTAAGCGATCTCAATAAACTCCACTTTTACTTGGCTTATGGCAGACTGAAGGCTTTCTGGAAGGTCCATTCCACCTACTGAGATGGAGTATGGGCCAGAAATGAAGACAGAACTGTATCAGTCAAGGAAATCCCGAAACACTGGCAAATTCACACGTTACCATGCCATTCACCCAGACGCGGGCAAACGAAATACAGCAATTTAAAGCTTTACCATACATAGTGATTTTCTGTCTTTCATTACAAAGAAAAGGAGTGACATCAAAGACAATATCTTGGATATGTGTTGTATATCTGACAAGAATTTTACACATCACAGACAAGATGTTTCATTAAGTGCAATGTAGACTGTAAATCCCTGTACCCTAGAAAACATGCAGCCAGCCCTAACCTGTATCTCCCCCAATCAACAACAAAAATGCTGTGAGCAGCAACGTTTTCAGACTATGGAAGTATCTTCCTATTCAGCCTCGTCCTGAACTTCCCCAGTCTCCATACAATGTTAATAATACTGCTTCTTCTCTTCACAGTTAATATGTGTGGCACATATATACAAGATCAGGTAAGATTGTTTCGCAATTTCAAAAAATTGCGTCTATTAATCTATTGCAGGTCCGACCTCCAACCATCTGCACAGAATCACCATCCCCAACATTCTACAGCTGACAGCAACACTCAACTTCAAATGGGCTTGGCAGGGGGGGGGGGGGGTAACTTTTAGCTGTGTGGTCATTGCATTGACAAATAACAATAGACTGATTCAGCTAAACAATAACAATGACAAACAATGGCGTTCACGATGGCTGTGATTGTCCCCATTATTGCACAGTCAATAGACGCATGCAATTTTGGTGGAAACACATTCTCTGCATGTGAATGTTCAGCTTTCAGTGATGTGACATAACACACGTCACACTAAACAGCAGAATAGCGGATGTGTACATTACTGAGCAGGGACATGTTTCCCAATAGCATAGCTGCTTATAACATTAGTAACTTAAACCAGGGGTGCCACACAGCACATGAGCTGAATCATTTATGGTGGAACAGGGGAAGATCTAAGCTACACTGGGCTCCGGCCCCCCAGGATTGGAGTTGGGCTCCCCTGACTTAGATAGTCGGAACCATGCACCTGGTTCAGACGATGTAAGTTGGAGTGGATTGGTTGCAGAGTTGAGTGTCGTTCCACGCTATTGGCTTGCTGACGGTGACCATGCAGACTACAATACACTAGACCTTCTTTGATCAAACTGATCAGGTACCAGCATCTTGATCTTCGTGAGGGGAGTCCAAGAGCTGCCTGAAATCTAGTCTTATATTGGATCAACAGCTGTGATCAATCAGGGTGGATTAAAAGGAATATTAAATAGCCTCACTTTGCTTTGGCTTGTTCTTTGTGTCCTAATGCAAGATGACTAAGACTGCATTAGCTCTAAGACGTAAGAGATACACGGTGTGCATCTAGAGTTTCCTTCAAACTCAGTCCAACGGATTTTCATATGATTTAAGTCATCGCAATTATGTAACATTTTCATGCTGGGCGAACATAAAGCAAACGTGTTACTTAAAGGGAAAACGGTGATTTAAGACACATTTACAAGTACACAATTTCGCTAAAGGCACCACTGAAAAACTTTCCCGAAGAATAGTAAAACTTTAACGTGCCAAACCTTAGGGTAGCCCGAGATCTCCTATAGGTAGCAGCGAGGCACAGCCCAGAATACGACAAGCGATCTCGAGAAGCATACAATTTGAAGAACCCATACAGCTACAGGTTTCCTGTCGTGCAGAAACCAAAGAAACACGTCTCAGGTAGAATGCAATTTTAGTCATTTTTGTTTGATAACAATACTTTAAAATTGATCATTTCAATTATTATTTTGAACTCGGGAATCGTGATTTGCTCCGTAAATTCCATTTAAAAGTCTAATCATCAGAAAATTAATTGCAACGACATGCTGAGAAGCACGACCGACGTCTGCCTGTCTCTCATTGCGGTTGTCATCACCCTAGCAGACGGTGACCGAGTCGCTGTGGTTAATTCCACCGGCTCCGTTTCAAACACCGGCGGGTTGTCCGGCGTTAATTTCTCGGTCAGTAATGCAGACACATCTAGGAGCAGACAGAAGCGGTACATTTCACAGAGCGACATGATCGCCATCGTAGATTATCATAACATGGTCCGGGCAAATGTCTTCCCACCAGCAGCCAACATGGAGTACATGGTAAGTGTCAACTAATTACTTAAAACTATGACAGGTTATTTCTCCATAAGTAAATGCATGCAGTCATTTGTAACTCAGATAAATACATGTAATATGTGCTACAATATGTAAAATCGTGAACATTACAAACGTAAATGTATTTATTTGTTAAAATTTTATTGTAAATGATAGTTTACAATGACCACTATTTTGATCACTGTAGCATATTTACATTACCAGGTGTTTTTAAGTTTGGTAGTCTATTTTTAGTTAACACTAAAGCTGGATGCTAAATTGAATTGGAGGACAGAGGAATGCGACATGGCGTTATAAATTATAGATCGTATTTTATTTCTGAGGATCACAAGTCCCCACATAAAAGTTTAACTGACGGTTTGAGTTGGGTTGGGAAATTATGTCATACAAACCCCGCAATTATGTTATCATTATCCATGTCATGGTGCATTCCTATATAACCACTCAAGATATATATTCATATCTGACTGCAGTGGACACACGTTATATTCTAAAAATTGTGAAGATGCCTTCAAAATAACCTGTGTAGACATGCCTAGAGCTCACCGAAGACTGGTCTCCAAATGCAACCCTACATTTGACTCCTAACGTGACCACCATCAAGGATTTGGTCAAGCCAACATCTCTGTCCCTGCCCACCCAGGTCTGGGATGACGGCTTGGCCAAGTCAGCAGAGGCTTGGGCGGCCACATGCATCTGGGATCACGGGCCGTACTATCTGATGCGGTTCTACGGCCAAAACCTCTCGGTCAGGACGGGCCGGTATAAAACACTTGCATCTTATTTCTTTGGGGGCGTTTTTCAAACGGACCAGCTCTGCCATTGATAGTCACGAAAGACTGATATCTTTATTCTGCTGACATACATATTTATAATCTTTTGTAGTAGGCCTAATGGTCAACATGTGCCTTACATGTGTCTCATCAGTCCATAGGAACAGACGCCCTGTTCTGCGTACAGTGTGTGTCAGTATTATCTGTACACTATAGGGGCGTTTGTTACAATGGGGCCCCTGGCCAAACTTTGCAGTTAATATATACCTTTAGCAATACTTTATTTTCAAGGGGCATTTATGTATTTAGAACGGTGGGGATTCCAGACATTGAGATGATTCTGTAAATTTTTCCAGAAAGCGTCCGATTTTAACAATGCTCGCCCTATGTGTGCGTTTTTATGCGAACCTGTGAAAAGTGTGCGTGTCTGACCCGCAGCTTCTCCTGACTGTTCAGCTTCAGGTCCATCTTGCAGCTTGTGAAGCCTTGGTACGATGAGGTCAGAGACTACGTGTTCCCCTACCCCCGAGACTGCAGTCCCAGGTGCCCGGCGCGCTGCTATGGGCCCATGTGTACACATTACACTCAGGTACGGCTCACGGGTACGGGCACGCTGAGCCGGGCCCACGAGTACGCGTTACACTCGGGTACGGCTCACGGGTACGGGCACGCTGAGCCGGGCCCACGTGTACGCGTTACACTCGGGTTCGGCTCACGGGTACGGGCACGCTGAGCCGGGCCCACGTGTACGCGTTACACTCGGGTTCGGCTCACGGGTACGGGCACGCTGAGCCGGGCCCACGAGTACGCGTTACACTCGGGTACGGCTCACGGGTACGGGCACGCTGAGCCGGGCTCACGAGTACGCGTTACACTCGGGTTCGGCTCACGGGTACGGGCACGCTGAGCCGGGCCCACGAGTACGCGTTACACTCGGGTTCGGCTCACGGGTACGGGCACGCTGAGCCGGGCCCACGAGTACGCGTTACACTCGGGTACGGCTCACGGGTACGGGCACGCTGAGCCGGGCCCACGAGTACGCGTTACACTCGGGTACGGCTCACGGGTACGGGTACGCTGAGCCGGGCCCACGTGTACGCGTTACACTCGGGTACGGCTCACGGGTACGGGTACGCTGAGCCGGGCCCACGTGTACGCGTTACACTCGGGTACGGCTCACGGGTACGGGCACGCAGAGCCGGGCCCACGTGTACGCTTTACACTCGGGTACGGCTCACGGGTACGGGCACGCAGAGCCGGGCCCACGTGTACGCTTTACACTCGGGTTCGGCTCACGGGTACGGGCACGCTGAGCCGGGCCCACGTGTACGCTTTACACTCGGGTTCGGCTCACGGGTACGGGCACGCTGAGCCGGGCTCACGAATACGCGTTACACTCGGGTACGGCTCACGGGTACGGGTACGCTGAGCCGGGCCCACGTGTACGTGTTACACTCGGGTTCGGCTCACGGGCACGCTGAGCCGGGCCCACGTGTACGCTTTACACTCGGGTTCGGCTCACGGGTACGGGCACGCAGAGCCGGGCCCACGTGTACGCTTTACACTCGGGTTCGGCTCACGGGTACGGGCACGCTGAGCTGGGCCCACGTGTACGCTTTACACACGGGTACGGCTCACGGGTACGGGCACGCAGAGCCGGGCCCACGAATACGCGTTACACTCGTGTTCGGCTCACGGGTACGGGCACGCTGAGCCGGGCCCACGAGTACGCGTTACACTCGGGTTCGGCTCACGGGTACGGGCACGCTGAGCCGGGCCCACGTGTACGCTTTACACTCGGGTTCGGCTCACGGGTACGGGCACGCTGAGCTGTGATCTGAGCTGTGATCTGAGCTGCAGACTGAGCCCTGGTCATCACAGCTGCCAAGCACCATGATCGACTTCCAATACACTCCTAGGTTTATTTCCCTCCACTTCCATGCTAAATGGACCCGTTAATATAATATCCCGACCTGCTGTGGAAGGAAGGCTCAGTGGGCATTGCTGTTTCCGTTCGAGTTGGCTAAACCTTCTCCCCGCGTCGGTGGGGGTTTCCGCCGCGTACTCCAGTTTCCGCGCTGGCTCCAAATACACCCCCCTCGGATAAATACCCGAGTAACTGTCCTGAAAGGTTTAATGTTCGGATGGTCGAGTTCAAAGAGTCGACAAACGGCGTAAAAGACCGTCAAAGTACATCTCCAACAATGAAGGTGGCCTTAAAGCACGGCGATCGTGAACACGCTTCCGTTTCTCCGCAGATGGTGTGGGCGACGTCGAGGAGGGTGGGATGTGCGGTGCAGACTTGCTACAATATGAACGTCTGGGGCTCTCTGTGGAGGAGGGCCACATACCTGGTGTGCAACTACTCCCCGAAGTAGGTATCCATGGTGCAACTACTCCCCGAAGTAGGTATCCATGGTGCAACTACTCCCCGAAGTAGGTATCCATGGTGCAACTACTCCCCGAAGTAGGTATCCATGGTGCAACTACTCCCCGAAGTAGGTATCCATGGTGCAACTACTCCCCGAAGTAGGTATCCATGGTGCAACTACTCCCCGAAGTAGGTATCTGTGCAGTGAGGCCGCTCTGATATTATTAAATTAACAAGAGAACAAGGAGGTGAGCGATTTATTACAGCCGGCTTGGTTGCCACGGTAATTTATGTGTTAACAGCCGTATAAACACCATTTGTGCATTTAGGAAAACATTGGGCCTCTCAGAGGGTTTCCATACAAGGACTGGTCAGACGTAGCAAAGCCCTAAGTCTCGTAGTCTGAGCAAAATAATATGATCCAAATGCACCAAATCCTGCGAGGAGCAGATAAGGGCAGCTCTGCTGACTGCTTCATTGTTACAACCACAAGGCCATAAATGGGAATTAGCTGGACTATTTCTAACACACAGAGTTTTATTGGTTTAGAATAATATTTCTTTTAGTGTGTTTGGATGGGGCCGTTAATTAAAGTCACCATTTCTAATACATTTACCAAAAAGCAGATGGGCCTCCTGACATATTTTGGCATTTTTATGTTCCTAAAACAAGTGTGTTGTTATAACTGTAAGGCTCTGGGCGACTTGGCTGATTTTCCCCGAGGCTGGATGCGGACCACAGCTCTGACATAACCTGGATGTTTCTGTCCTCTCCTCGACAGGGGGAACTGGATCGGGGAGGCGCCCTACCAGGTGGGCGTACCCTGCTCGGCCTGCCCCCCCGCCTATGGGGCGTCCTGCAGCAGTAACCTGTGCTCCCCCGCTGTCAGCTCCAACTACCTGTACTGGTTTCGATAAGCTGCCTTTCACCTGTCCAGATGGCTGGCACCTTGGACCCCCACCCCCCCGTGTAAATAATGTTTCCAAGAAACATTTCTTGTTCAGACCCGCTGACGCTCCAGAATCGCCTAGCAACCCCAGACCTAAGGCTTTCAGCACAGAGTACTTTACAGCGGTTAGTTACATGAGTTTTTTAATGTCACAGACATTTTTTTAATGAAATTAAATGTTCCCATTTTATGCATATTGAATACTGGTATATTTGTGTGTAAATGCAAGATCGAACATTTCTGCACCATACACATTTTCCCGTTTCTATTAAACGTGTCAGTTTCTCATGGTCCATTTCATGATCAAACAAGGTAAAGTGTTTCAGTACTGGCTGAAATTGCTCTTGTACTGTATGGCAGTTTTGATTGCTGAAACTTAAAGAATGCCTAGATGAGGTGAACTTTCAGGCACAGAGTGACGTCTGCCAGCTGTAATATAAGGCTTTGAATGTTGCACTAGGCTTTTATAACCTTAGGAATGTTAATACACGGTTATGGAAGGTGCTATTATCTTTTAATTCATGGATAGCTATATAATATTCCTACATTTAGCGTTCTTTAAAATAAAACATTTAATTAAAATACAAAGAACATGAATTCATGAAGGTTTTAATCCCTATAAGAAGATTCATGTTTGTTTATTGATGAACTGTTTAAGGATGTGATTTGTGTATGTAGGAAAATCTAGTGCACTGGTTTGGTGATTGCAGAGCGTGTAATACTGCCAAGGGAATATTCACGGAAAGGTTTGTTTGGGGATAGTAGGGATTGGGTGGTGGGGGCTGGCTGCCGTTACACGACAGCAGCACTGTCATGTAACCGTGTAACCCTTAAAATAGCTGCCTTACAGCCATTTAAAAAACAGTCAATAAACGGATCAATTTATGGGCATTTTTATGTACGGAGTCTAGTGCACAGAGCATCCACACTCATGACTCAATGGTTTCATCACAATTAGATTTGCTTTATCTTTGTAATGTTCAGTTTCAGTTGTATGAATGCAGATGAGTTTTTTCTAAAGAAAAAATAATTAAAATTCAAAGTAATTTAAAGAATTAACTTTGATTAGACAGCCACATAGCACATAATAAGGGGATAAAACTGCTCTTGTCGTGTGGAAGTGGCCGACATGTCTAGTATTGCTGGACAACACTGCCCCCTGGTGACTACTGCCTTACAAGCAAAATAATTTATAATTCATCATAAAATATAATAATCTAATCTGAAAGAGACAAACGGACACATTTTTTGCAGGTCTTTTCCATTTCTGGAAATGCAAAACAACATTTCGGAGTGTTTCTTACCTCTGTCACTACACTTCATTGGAGATAATTAAATTCCCACCACAATTCCGTAATTCAACTTGATTCCTATTTTAAAACATGCATTTACATGTACACTTTATTATCATGAATTATTTGATTTTATTCTTTTTGCTTTGGAAATTTTTTACTGTAATTTAAGGTTCACAAAAAGCAGATTAACACATTTGAGTATTTATTCATAGAATCCTACCCATGTGGCACTGCACCTTGCACCTTGAAATTTGAACATGCGCATCAAAATTTCATAGCAGAATCTCCTCCAGTAGGGTCAAAGGTCACGAACTGGAATTACGATAATAGCCAACATAAACTGGGCCGTAACCACTGCAGTGGGCTTATTGCTAATAACGTTCAGTTAAAATGTAACATGAAGGTTTTATACTGCATCATCAACAATACCATTTCAGCTTCACACTGGCCATCAATTCAGCCAACGGAGTTTCTATGGGAGCAGAACAGGCATGCCAAAGCTTGCAGACCGTTGTGCCTGACCACTGAGTTTTCAGAAGACGCTTCATTAACTGCAACAATCTGCCGATGCTCTGTCAGGTTCAACCTGCCCCAGGACAGCCTCTGTCTCCAGACACAGCCAGCTTTTCTCGTCTGCCTGGAAATGTATTATAAAGTGGATGTTCTGTGTTAGAGGCATCATTAGGATCCAGATTACATCCAGGAATATGCTGTATAATTTCAAGCTTGTGAAGGTTGCTATAGTTGCAATTATTTAGTTGTACCAGAGAAAAAATGAAAAAATTGTGGTCATGGTTCTATTTAATTAGTATTAAATCATTTTACTGGATACAAAGTAGCAATTCTTTAAGCACAATGTTATGCTGCTATTTCACCACCAGAGAGAGCCATGCAACAAAAATGCAACATTTCTTTCACTGGCAGTGAATTTGATGAGTTCTGCAGTAATAAGTGCAGTGTTAATAAGTAAAGTGTTTCTCCTCAGGTAATGAGCCCATGAAATGCAGGTGTTGATAATTAAGCGAAGTAACTATGCTTCATGCATTCTGTTAGACTGCTCTCTCTGTGTTATTTGATGCCTATCCATCGCACATAAACACACAATCAAACAATTCCGGTAAATTACAGATGCAAGTTTGCTGAACTGTATTTGGACTCTGGAAGGGAGTACCTGGAGAAAAGTCACGTGACACAGGGAGGACATGCAAACTTGACACATGAAGAGTGGAGGTTAGGGCTCAGACCTCCAACAACATCACCCACTGAGCCCCCATGCTGCCCCTGTCTGTGTTATTCCTGTCCTAAACGCAACACTCAGTTTGAATTTCAAAGCCTGATTTCAAATTGTGTTTCTGGATGTGTGATTTCAAACGTTTTTTCCAGCTCATGGCGGAAATGATCCCAAAAATGTTTGATGAATGATTTATCATTTGTAACAATGAGTAATAATAAATACTGTCCTTATATTAATAAATGGGTGCTTTTAAGTATAGATTTGGAATTTATCAGTAGAGGGTCCTGATATTGTTAAGCCAGGAAATTGCAAATTAATTTGAATCTTTATAATATGTTGTCTAATGATGACTTGATGTGTAATGTTAATTAAACATTATGATAAATGGATCCTTGGAACCTTGCAGCTGTAATCTGGGTGTCAGGGTTGTGGTCAAAACACAAATCTCTTCATCACCATGGATCATGTGTTTATTCTCTAGTGTGAATTCATCCTTATTAAACGTGCTAATTGTGGACAAGATCAGCAACAGTCAGATTCAGGTTCAGTAGATTGAAATAAACCATGTGTTCATTCTGTTTGAGATCAGTATGACTCATGTGTTCAGTCTGGAGCAGAATCACATTGTGTTCATTCTGTTTGAGATCAGTATGAATCATGTGTTCAGTCTGGAGCAGAATCACATTGTGTTCATTCTGTTTGAGTTCAGTATAAACCATGTGTTCAGGCTACATTATGGCTGCTTGAATCACGGTTTCCATGTTAAGCTGGACTGCATGAATGTCCCACTTTGCAATAAATTGGCACGGATCCTGTTCATTATGCAGGTTGTCTGTATTAATTACTTGTTTAGGTGGAAGCGGGTCACTATGAATTTGGCCCGTCTGCAGCGTGAACCACGTTCATTATACAGCAGAACTGTATGAATAATTTCCAAAACGAGTAAAAATTTCTGTCATTGCTTTCATGAATCACATGTGTGCACTTTTAAAAATAAAATAGCTGCGTGAGTCAGTGTGTGTACACTGATGTCTCATGCTCTCATCTATCAGTACGGAAAACTAATTATAGTCAGTAAATTATCAATAGAAGAATAAAGACACAGTAACAAGATGATGTTTAAAGCATCACAGTGCTGGGGAGGCTGGTGAATACATTACACATAAACAGTGTTTATGGAAATGGTTTAGGGGAGAAACGTCCAAAAATACGCAGCCAGCTCCTGGCTGCATAAATAGATTTGTTCCTTTTTAAACTATTCTTCAAACATCTGTCTTAGTAATTATTTAGCTTATTTCAGCTGATACTTCTTCTGAGCTGGTAGTAAGTACAGGTTTTGTGCTTTACAGTAGTTACATAAAGGTTAAACTCTGGTATTTTTGAAACACATTAAAGTTATATGTAGAGCACCAGTGGTCAGTGAATGGATTTGAGTTGTGTGGTCACAGCCCTTGGGATGCTGGGGCTTGTGACAGCTACCAGTGGTCAGTGAATGGATTTGAGTTGTGTGGTCACAGCCCTTGGGACAGCTACCACGCTGACTGCTGGTTTGGCTTTTGGTTGTGGTTCAGGCACATTTGCCAGCAAAACATCAAAATCCCGATTCATGGAGCTCACCGCTTCGGTAACGTTTACCTATGAGATAGGTGAAACCTTTCAGCAGTTTGTACAAAGATGCCTTTTTTGGCCGCTCGGTAACTCGGAAGGTTGCTGGTTCAAATCCCGTGGCTGGCAGAGTGATGTCATTGACGGGCCCTTGAGCAAGACCCTTGACCTCGATTGCTCCAAGGTACTGGCCGGTCCTGCTCTCTCATACTCACGTCATAGTACTGTAACTGAAATGTATTTTTGGACATTCCTGTCCATACAACTCTTATCCATTTGTACAGGTTTTTAAAACAATTTTTAAACTATATTTTTCATATTTTTTTTCTGAATGGCTGCTATGTGTCCCTGTCTTATGATAATGTCTCAGTATGTTGTGTTTAAATTGTCAGATTGTCAATGTTAAGTCTTTCATATTTATATTTTTATTCTATTCATTATTGTTTTCTTGCACTATGACCAAAGAAAATCGAAATTTCATCTCTGCATGTGACACGTGGACTATATAGTTGAAGGCGACCAATGAAGTTACTTCGACTTTGACTTGACTTATACTTTGCTTTGGACAAAAGGGTCTGCCGAATAAGTAAATGTCAATTTAAGATGCACAGAAAAAGTCATGGCGAGAATAAACAAGCAGACAGTGAAGCTTTCTGGGGGGCTGAAGTCCCTCTGGTGATAAAGTCTGTGACACAAAGGATTTTTCTGTTAGAAAGCAGGTATCAGAAAGCAGGCATCAGAAAGCGGGTATCAGAAAGCAGGTATCAGAAAGCAGGCATCAGAAAGCGGGTATCAGAAAGCAGGCATCAGAAAGCGGGTATCAGAAAGCAGGCATCAGAAAGCGGGTATCAGAAAGCAGGCATCAGAAAGCGGGTATCAGAAAGCGGGTATCAGAAAGCAGGTATCAGAAAGCAGGTATCAGAAAGCAGGCATCAGAAAGCAGGCATCAGAAAGCGGGTATCAGAAAGCAGGTATCAGAAAGCAGGTATCAGAAAGCAGGTATCAGAAAGCAGGCATCAGAAAGCAGGCATCAGAAAGCGGGTATCAGAAAGCAGGTATCAGAAAGCAGGTATCAGAAAGCAGGTATCAGAAAGCGGGTATCAGAAAGCAGGCATCAGAAAGCAGGCATCAGAAAGCGGGTATCAGAAAGCAGGCATCAGAAAGCGGGTATCAGAAAGCGGGTATCAGAAAGCAGGTATCAGAAAGCAGGTATCAGAAAGCAGGCATCAGAAAGCAGGCATCAGAAAGCGGGTATCAGAAAGCAGGTATCAGAAAGCAGGTATCAGAAAGCAGGTATCAGAAAGCAGGCATCAGAAAGCAGGCATCAGAAAGCGGGTATCAGAAAGCAGGTATCAGAAAGCAGGTATCAGAAAGCAGGCATCAGAAAGCAGGAATCAGAAAGCGGGTATCAGAAAGCAGGCATCAGAAAGCAGGCATCAGAAAGCGGGTATCAGAAAGCAGGCATCAGAAAGCAGGCATCAGAAAGCGGGTATCAGAAAGCAGGTATCAGAAAGCAGGCATCAGAAAGCAGGCATCAGAAAGCGGGTATCAGAAAGCAGGTATCAGAAAGCAGGTATCAGAAAGCAGGTATCAGAAAGCAGGCATCAGAAAGCAGGCATCAGAAAGCGGGTATCAGAAAGCAGGTATCAGAAAGCAGGTATCAGAAAGCAGGTATCAGAAAGCAGGCATCAGAAAGCAGGAATCAGAAAGCGGGTATCAGAAAGCAGGCATCAGAAAGCAGGCATCAGAAAGCGGGTATCAGAAAGCAGGTATCAGAAAGCAGGCATCAGAAAGCAGGTATCGCGTTGTTTTGACACGTATGGTGTGACCGTGAAGGACAGAGCAAAAAAAGTACAAAAACGTGTCTCACCAACACATAAGCTGTGACTTTTGTTTCTTCCATTGGTTTGATCTTAATTCCATAAATACATATCTCTACAGTACCTAGTCACATGTCTACTTTAATGTTTGTTGGTACCAGTCTGTGACCTGTTTTGTGCTGTCAGATCCTGTTGGATGTCATATGCTACTGACTGGAATGAACTCTAGTTGGTAAATATCTGTCAATACCTCAATTCACCAAGAATGACTGTCTGCAGTCTGTCTGAACACTAGCCGTGCTGCCTGTGAATGCGCATGCATGCATGCGACGGGCCTCCGTGATGAAAGTGCTCTTTGACATACAGTATTGGCCTGTCCCCTGGTGGTGGGGGGGGGGGGCAGCAGGTCATTGGGGTGAGAGCAAAAGACTCAAGCTGTAACTCAAGGCCATGCTTCTCTTTGCCTGCTCGCCTTCCCCCGAGTACGGTGAGTGAGGACCTCGAAAATGAAACCTGACCTGGGGGATAAACATTCCTGGCACGGGGAGAGGAGTGGTTGGGAACGTCATGCATCACGGAATTCCAATTTAGGATAAAAGTGGAAGATGCAGGATCTGGGTGATCCTGTGGTTTGAGCTGCGAGACCCTCACCGGCTCCAGCGTCCGTAAAAAGACGCGTGAGGCTTAGAGATGCGCTGAAACGCAACGGCAAATCTAACAAGGTTATGTGAAATAGCTGTGCAAAGATCCTAAGTGGATGTGACCTTAGAAAGTGATTTGTAGGGTCTGTGCAGTAAATTCTTGTTTCAAAGATGGAAATCCTGAGAGCTACAAAGTGTTTTCTAAAGACCAGAGTATAAGTGAATGTGTTGCTTATAATCTCAGATACGTTGAGAGTAAATTAATTTTATATTGGAGAGAAGATCAAAACTTTAATTTTGCATAAAATTCTGCTCAGAAATAAAATAAATGGAGATGGAGGAACGCTTTTGGAACACAGCTAAGGACGACCTGCTCCGCTGCTGAGGTGAGTGTGCATCTCAGTCACTATACTTCGGCTGCATGCTAATATCTTTGCATGGTTTGCATTTCTTAAATGGAAACTTCCATGTGATTTTCTCTGCGCACTGAAGCCTGCGCAAAGGGGAGAATTACTGGAAAACCTATATGTAGATCTGTGGCATGTAAAATAAAACTACTCTATATACCATGGATCTACCACAGTTGGCTGCATAAAAGTCAGTAAAGATTGGAGCTGTACCTTAATTGATAAGAGCCAATTCTTAGCTGAAGAAAAAAAATCTCAGCTTATGTAATTTTATTAGATTGTCCTGTCTGTGGTTCAGATAAAAATTTCCTCAGTGCTTAATATGCATGAGCTGAATTATGAGAAATATTCCGCACAGACATGGCAATGTGATAAGTCCTGGCTACGCAACTGGATTCTAAGGTCTACTGGTTACACTTATTACTGATGTAATTTCCAGTTAATGTCAGCGTACTGGGAATTCATAGGTCTGTCATACTCATTTCATATAATTGGCTGGGAGCGTTGATCAGCTGTCATTGATTCCGGTTACAGTGAGAGGGGGGTGTTTCACTGTGTTTCACTGTGTTTCACTGTATAAATGAGACAGTGTCATTCGTAATTTGACAATAAATCATCCCCACAAGCCCTTTTTATTTGCCGTATGAAAACTCCGGCATTGATTTTCTCCTACAGGCCACAGAGGTTCACTTTAGCTCCCATGTACAATATTTACTCTCCTTATTTACCCGACTTCACACAGGTCGAAGCAGTAGCCAATCAGACTGCTTCTTTCTCTTTCTTTTTTTCCAAGAGTCTTGAGGCCGACTTTATGTTAGAGGAGGTCTTGGCAGGACGGAGCCTCCTCACCATGAGAGGAGTGCCCCCAGGCTGGCTCAGCGCACTGGTCCTGCTGGCCTTCTCCCACAGCGTGGCTCCCGTGGTTCTTCACAATATCACTCTGCTGGAGGAGATTCTGGAGAAGTCCTCCGCCTTGGACAGGGAGGCGGAGATGCCCAGGTCACGGGGGCGGAGGGCCATCACAGAGAGCGACATGCGGCTGATCCTAGATCTGCACAACAAACTTAGGGGCCAGGTTTACCCACAGGCTTCCAACATGGAGCACATGGTGAGGGGAAACGAGGATGTGTCATTTCATTAGGATCTGGGGGGGTAGGCAGTCACTTGGGGGCCCCCGACAACTAGGGGCCTCATGAAGACAGGATTTACGAAAGCTACATTTATGGATCATTTCAATTATAGCAACATGTCTGTTATTAGCATTTTTAGTGCCAGTTATCAGGATAGACAAAGTTGCCCCCCCGTCCCAGCTGTAATGGACTATTCCTACTTTGAGACTTAATGATAGCCGGGTTTCTTTTCACACTGGAGTCTCCCACTTGTTTCACTGGCAAATGAAGCAGCACAAAGTAGCCTAACAGAAGAAGAAAAATATGCAAAGATACAAACATTACATCTCCCGTGTGTTTGGTACTATCCTGCTAGAGTGGTAGACAAAGTTTAAACAGATGTGGTGAGAACACAATTAAACATTCATACGCAAAAACTCAAGACTAATTTGCCTCTGGGGCAGAGTACGGCATAGGCTTACGGCAGAAGAGCAAGGTTGCCAAGTCTCATGCATCTGGCGTGACACTCACGTTTTCTGATTCTCACACTCACGTTTTCTGATTGTCACACTCACGCTTTCTGATTCTCACACTCACGCTTTCTGATTCTCACACGTTTTCTGATTCTCACACTCACGTTTTCTGATTTTCACACTCACGCTTTCTGATTCTCACACTCACGCTTTCTGATTCTCACACTCACGCCAGAAATCTTGCAGCAAATTTATATTATTCCATTGTAAAACTAAAATTAGCTTCATCAAAAGTGTTGGGGTAGTTTGCAAACCCTACAGACAATTTTCCAGGTAATAAAACTGTTACATACATGTAAATATATGTGCAGACTTGTCTCGATTGAAAATCTCACGCCAGCCAGCTGACCAAAGGTGGTGACACTGAAAGAAGGAACAGTTAAATGGAGCTCTAGAGATTTTTCAATGCACATTAATATACGGGTTATGGAGTTATTCTGTTTGTAGTATTTTTATAGGCCTAGTTAAGGACTTAAGTTATTGGTAGGTTTCCAGTTTTGTTCTTTATTTGAAAATATTGCTTATATAGTTAATTGTTGTTTGTGCTGAGTGTTTTACATATTGCTAGAGTGGTAGGATGCTCTGGGTAAGAGCATCAGCTAACACAGCATAAACTGTTGTTTAATAATTCATATGCATTACTGTTTTCTATCCAATTAAATCATTTCTATTGATTAAAAGTAGCATGCAAGATGGATGGGGCTAATAGTATGGGGATATTCAGCTTGCAGGTGTCACAAGTTTAGCAAACATCTTGTTATAATTGACTCAGGGGAGATTATGAGCCAGAGTATGGAAGGGGTTTTGAGCATATGACCAGCTGGATGCACACTGGGTAACAGGCATAGTCAACTATATTGCAGGTCTGGGACACGGAGCTGGAGAGGAGTGCAGAAGCCTGGGCCTACGCATGCCGCTGGGAGCACGGCCCCGCACACCTCATGGGTCAGATCGGACAGAACCTGGGGACTCACTGGGGAAGGTTAGTCTGGACTAAGTTGGAAGTTAGTCTGGCCTAAATTTGGGCTTATTTGGGCTAATTACCTTAATTAGCCTTAAACTGGGCTATACAGCAGGGAGAGCAGGTTATCTTAACCTAAAACTGGATTATAGAGCAGGGGGAGCAGGTCATCTTTACCTAAAACTGGATTATAGAGCGGGGGGAGCAGGTCATCTTTACCTAAAACTGCATTATAGAGCAGGGGGAGTAGGTCATCTTAGCCTAAAGATGGATTATAGAGCAGGGGGAGCAGGTCATCTTAGCCTAAAACTGGATTATAGAGCAGGGGGAGCAGGTCATCTTTACCTAAAACTGCATTATAGAGCAGGGGGAGCAGGTCATCTTTACCTAAAACTGGATTATAGAGCAGGGGGAGCAGGTCATCTTAACCTAAAACTGGATTATAGAGCGGGGGGAGCAGGTCATCTTTACCTAAAACTGCATTATAGAGCAGGGGGAGCAGGTCATCTTAACCTAAAACTGGAATATAGAGCAGGGGGAGCAGGTCATCTTAACCTAAAACTGGATTATAGAGCAGGGGGAGCAGGTCATCTTAACCTAAAACTGGATTATAGAGCAGGGGGAGCAGGTCATCTTAACCTAAAACTGGATTATAGAGCAGGGGGAGCAGGTCATTTTAGCCTAAAGATGGATTATAGAGCGGGGGGAGCAGGTCATCTTAACCTAAAACTGGATTATAGAGCAGGGGGAGCAGGTCATCTTAACCTAAAACTGGAATATAGAGCAGGGGGAGCAGGTTATCTTTACCTAAAACTGGATTATAGAGCGGGGGGAGCAGGTCATCTTTACCTAAAACTGCATTATAGAGCAGGGGGAGCAGGTCATCTTAACCTAAAACTGGATTATAGAGCAGGGGGAGCAGGTCATCTTAGCCTAAAATTGGATTATAGAGCGGGGGGAGCAGGTCATCTTAACCTAAAACTGGATTATAGAGCAGGGGGAGCAGGTCATCTTAAACTAAAACTGGATTATAGAGCGGGGGGAGCAGGTCATCTTAACCTAAAACTGGATTATAGAGCAGGGGGAGCAGGTCATTTTAACCTAAAACTGGATTATAGAGCAAGCAGGGGGAGCAGGTCATCTTAACCTAAAACTGGATTATATAGCAGGGGGAGCAGGTCAATTTATCCTAAAACTGGATTATAGAGCGAGCAGGGGGAGCAGGTCATCTTAACCTAAAACTAGATTATAGAGCAGGTGGAGCAGGTCATCTTAGCCTAAAACTGGATTATAGAGCAAGGGGAGCAGGTCATCTTAGCCTAAAACTAGATTATAGAGCAGATGGAGCCAGTTATCTTATCCTAAAACCGGATTATAGAGCAAGGGGAGCAGGTCATCTTAGCCTAAAACTAGATTATAGAGCAGATGGAGCCAGTTATCTTATCCTAAAACCGGATTATAGAGCAGGGGGAGCAGGTTAGCTTAGCCTAAAACTGAAATATAAAGCAAGGGTAGCGGGATAGCTTATCATCAAGTTAACATCTACTTATTTTATCCTAAAACTGGAGTATGGAGTAAGGGTAGCAGGTTAGGTTAGCATTAAACTGGACTATGTAGAGCAAGGGTAGCAGGTTAGCTTAGCATTAAACTGGACTATATGTAGAGCAAGGGTAGCAGGTTATCTTATCATAAATCTAGATTATAGAGCAGGGATAGCAGGTGAGCTTAACCTATATAAAACAGATACCAAGAAATATTTGACCAAAACTGGATTTTAGGGTAAAAAAAACATTGATTAATTCAGCCAATTAACATTACTAGGTTTGGGACAGATGCGATAAGAAACTAAATACTTAATTTGGATCAGAAGTTACTGATGCATAAATTTTGTTGACGTGGTTACTGTTATACTTGTTAAGTTAGGGGTAGGGTTATGGCTAAAAATTAGTTAGCATTGGTAGCATGAGTAAAAGGCCTTTCCACCTTCAGAGATCGTCCTCCCACATTTCACGTCCAAGCCTGGTACGACGAGGTGAGGGATTACTCCTTCCCGTACCCCCAGGAATGCAACCCCTACTGCCCGTTCCGCTGCTCAGGGCCAGTGTGCACCCACTACACACAGGTAATCACTGGGCCATGCAGCAGCCATGCAGCAGCCATGCAGAAAAGCACAGCGTACAGATGGAGTGCCTGTGTGACGCCGACCTCACAGCATGGACCTCTGTTTCAGATGGTGTGGGCCACCACCAATCGGATTGGGTGTGCGATCAATGTCTGCTACAACATGAACGTCTGGGGCATGATCTGGGCCAAAGCTGTGTACCTAGTGTGCAACTACTCTCCCCCGTAAGCAAGCAAGCAATCTATCTATCTATCTATCTATCTATCTATCTATCTATCTATCTGTCTATCTATCTATCTGTCTGTCTATCTATCTATCTATCTATCTATCTATCTATCTATCTATCTATCTATCTATCTATCTGTCTGTCTGTCTATCTATCTATCTGTCTATCTATCTATCTGTATATCTATCTATATATCTATATCTGTCTATCTGTCTGTCTTTCAGTTTACCTGTTGGACGCTCTGTCGGTCTGTCTGTCTGTCTAATTTCTTGGTCAAATGATGGCTAATTGCTAAAATGAGGATGAATGCTAAGTGAATGTCTCATGTTTCTGCTCCTGGGTAAATGCAGGGGGAACTGGTACGGACACGCGCCTTACAAACACGGCCGCCCGTGCTCAGCCTGCCCTTCCAGCTATGGCGGGGGCTGCAGAGATAACCTCTGCTTTAGCGGTGGGTGTTCGCAGCGGTAAAAATGCACGTGTGCCAGGTTTTCTACATCCCAGAATGAATACTCTCTCTGCCCAGCACCTTTGATTGTAGCTAATTCCACAAAAACCTGTTTCCAGGGGGTGGTGTGGAAGATCACTACCCCCCAGAGGTGGAGGAGAGCAACTACATTGAGCCTGAAGACCCAAGGGTTCAACAGCCCGCAGAGATGGCGCCCCGCCCAACATCAGCCCCCCCCCAGGAGAGCAGGGACAGGAACACCGTACAGGACACACAGCAGATGTGTAAGATGCTGTTTCACTGTCTGTCTGACTATAAAAACTGGTTCTGTTATACATTATATGTATTCTACATTTATAGGAAACAAAAGAACTTATGGAACCAAAGGGGGAAAATGATCATTGAAGCAGGTCAATGTGCCTTAGAGTGTCTTGTGAAGTATCTATTCTGTGTTGAAGTGAAGGGGATCTTCAGAGTCATTCGCTCAACACTCAGATCCGATAGGGACACTGCCCCTGCATTTGTAAAAGCACAGTCCAGTGGGACTGCTTTGTTTTTCCAAAGTAGATTTTTTATTTTGCTGTTTCAGTCTCAAGGTGTAAAAGCAGTAAATTTTATTTCCAGCTCAACAGGTGTCTTGTGAGACGAAGCTACGGGACCAGTGTAAAGGAACGACCTGTAACCGGTACAGAGAATGATGCCATTTCTACACATACGTCCATCTTCTAACTTTTCCTGCTCTGGGTTGTGGGTGGGGGGCAGGGGGGGGGTGGCTGCTGTCCCAGGCAGCGTAGGACACAAAAGGGCACCCACACAATCACATGTTAGAGGCGATTTAGAGACGGCATACCTAACTTACCTAACTGCAGTCCATCACAGGGCACCCACACAGTCACATGTTAGAGGCGATTTAGAGACGGCCTACCTAACTTACCTAACTGCAGTCCGTCACAGGGCACCCACACAGTCACATGTTAGAGGCGATTTAGAGACGGCCTACCTAACTTACCTAACTGCAGTCCGTCACAGGGCACCCACACAGTCACATGTTAGAGGCGATTTAGAGACGGCCTACCTAACTTACCTAACTGCAGTCCGTCACAGGGCACCCACACAGTCACATGTTAGAGGCGATTTAGAGACGGCCTACCTAACTTACCTAACTGAAGTCCGTCACAGGGCACCCACACAGTCACATGTTAGAGGCGATTTAGAGACGGCCTACCTAACTTACCTAACTGCATGTGTTTGGGCTGCAGGGGGAAGCTCATGTGACACTCAACGAGCAACCGTGCTGCTATATATAAATATTTGCTTTATAAATAAATAAAGACATTTAATTACTATGCAATTCATTCAAGGTCATAGCTGATGCTCTTCTTTCCTTTAATGCAAAGTCTTTAACTCTTTCTGCTTGTTGTTGCCCTGCCTCAGGTATGAATGTCCAGCTGGTTGCGCCAACAGAGAATTCAAAGTGATAGGAAGTGGTTATTATGACATGGTAAGTTCACTCCAGCCCATTGATGGTCGCCACCTAGAGGTACAGGGAATCTGATGCTACTAAAACAGTGAGGAGAAAGACTGTGATAGGCTGCGGCTGTTACCAAATAGGGCTAATGGTGGGCGGAGCATGAGATTGAAATTCCGGTCAGTCTTACGTTGCCTGAGATCTTAGAAACCCATCGAATGGTGAAATTCTTTGTATTTCAGCAATCAAGTATTTGTGGGGCTGCCTTGCATGCAGGAATAATAGATGACTATGGTGGCTGGCTGGACATCTCCAGACAAGGCCGGAAAGAGCACTTCACCGCGTCTTACAGGAACGGGGTTCAGACATTGGGGTGAGACGTTCATTCACTTGCGGCAAGAAGACTTGGCAATGTCACATTTATATGTGTGCTTAATATATTAATGTAATTCACAGAAAATCCCTGGGTGCAAATGCCTTCACAGTCTCGAAAGTGCCAGGTTTGTCTGGTTTTATAGTGGGAAATCTAACACATTCACACGACAGCATAATGCATCGTAACGTTCGTCGTGAGTAATGCCTTTTTCGCTTTTTCCAGTAAAAGCCATTACATGTGACACTACGGTGGCACAGTACTGCCCGTTCAGAAAACCTGTCAGGCACTGCCCAAGGTAAATCCTCAAATGCAGAGATTGTGTCTCTGTAATCCCAGTTGCGAGGAATCAGATGGTAATGAAGATGCTGTTTGGAATGATGTCATTGATGAATGGAGATCGTCTCCATGTGGAATGTCTCCTCTGATGAGTGGGGAGGGTATTTACTGGCATCTCCTGCTGATGGCCTTCTTCCTCCAGACTATACTGTCCTCGACACTGCCTGCAGGACAGGCACCAATCCATGCGAGTCATCGGAACACGCTTCTATTCAGATGTGAGTGCGTGGGGTCAACCAGAACCGCGACCTCCCGTTTTTTTATAATGTGGACACACTAACATTGCCAAGCTTGACTCTTCTTGAGTCATCAGGATTTCGCTTTCTCTCCTCCCATGGGCAGAAGTCGAGTATATGCCGGGCCGCCGTCCACGCTGGGGTCCTTCAGGATGATGCTGGAGGCTATCTCGATGTCATGCCCATTGAGAGGAGGAGGGGATATACTGGCTCCTACCAGAATGGTGTTTCATCAGAGAGGTGTGTCAGACATTCATTCAAAACCATGCTCTGTGTCCTGCTGATGTAACATCGTTTGAACATATGTCCTGTTTTCATTGAGTGAGCCAAAGAAATGTGATGAAACACTAACGTGGACTTTTTTTTTTTTAATCCCAGCCTACATAACCCTACAGGAGGTAAAGCCTTCAGAGTCTTCATGGTCATCTGATTATCTACAATCAGCATGGCCATGGTCATCTGAATATCTACAATCAGCATGTTCATAGTCATCTTATATACAATCAGCGTGTTCATGGTCATCTGATTATCTACAATCAGCGTGTTCACAGTCATCTAAGATCAGAGTGATCATGGTGAATTGATTCATCTACAATCAGCGTTTTCACAGTCATCTTACATACAATCAGAGTGTTCACAGTCATCTGATTATCTACAATCATCATGTTCAGTCATCTAAGATCAGAGTGATCATGGTCAACTGATTCATCTACGATCAGCATCTTATTTACAATCAGTGTGATAATGGTCAATTGATTCATCTACAATCAGCATCTTATTTACAATCAGTGTGATCATGGTCAATTTATTCATCTACAATCAGTGTTTTCTCAGTCATCTTTTATACAATCAAAGTGATCATGGTCAACTGATTCATCTATGATCAGCATCTTATTTACAATTAGTGTGATCATGGTCAATTGATTCATCTACAATGATCATTTTCACAGTCATCTTATATACAATCAGAGTGTTCATGGTCATCTGATTATCTACAATCAGCTTGTTCACAGTCATCTTATATATAATCAGAGTGTTCATGGTCATCTGATTATCTACAATCAGCGTGTAAACAGTCATCTTATATACAATTAGAGTGTTCATGGTCATCTGATTATCTACAATCAGCGAAACAGTCATCTACGATCAGAGTGATCATGGTCAATTGATTCATCTACAATCAGCGTTTTTACAGTCAACTTATATACAAACGGAGTGATCATGGTCACCTGATTTATCTACAATCAGCATTTTCATGGTCATCAGATTCATCTGGGTAACGCTTTACTTGAAGGGGCACAAATAACTTAGTCACTCAGTTACTACTCGAGAACAAATCACGTTCAACTAATATTGTTCCGCATGAAGTATGTAAACCATCATAATTGATTAATGATGAATGAACATGGGACCAATATGTAACTAACACTTTTTTTACTGGTTAATTTATGCATTAAGTAATTGTGTACTACTACAGTACATCGCGCCCCCTCAAGTAAAGAGTTACCTTCATCTGTTTTCACTGTTCAGTAATGTTCAAGATTACCTGATTTATCTACAGTCAGAGTGTGTATGGTCATGTTATTTACAAAGTTCTCATAATCATCTGATTCATCTACATTCAGAGTGGTCATAGTCATCTACGATTAGAGTTGATGGTCATCCTATCTACAGAATGTTCATAGTCATCTTATCTACATCCAGAGTGTTCATGGGTATCCAGGTGTTTATATCCATCTGAGTTCAGCCTGAAATTATTAAGATCCCATCCATGAAAACTGTAGCAAGGCCTGAAATTCTGGGGATGGACCACAGGTCACATGTTTTCATTGTCATTTTCATTTTTGACTGCATTGGAAGCATTGCTATGAGTCCTTAGTGCTAGGTCTAGTAATCACAATCATTCATTATATAAATATTAAACTAAATGCTTAGTGGTAGCAATCTTTCACTATTATTATCTAGTGCAGATCCATGTTATTGGCTACGCATTTATCTGTTTGTGAGGATTGCGAAAAATGCTGTACAAACAACGGAGATGTGAGTGTAAATCAGTGCTCCTGTAGTGGGACCATGACTGGCTTCGACTGCGTATAAGACATATTTCACAATCAATTTATATGGAAAAAGAATCCAGCAGGATGATAGACCCCCCCAAAAAATACACACAGACAAAAACATATCAAAACTGGGCTGCGCCTTGTGTCACAATCAACTGGATTGATTAATTGTACCCGGGGAGATCTATTTAATAAGATATAAGCTGTGTAAACATTTATCGTCTGTATTACTAAGCTTTTCAGTAAATTCTATTTTTACTACCTCATGTAGTTAGAACTTTGTTCCATTCTTAATAAAATCATTGAAAGTATGCAGCTGGTTTGGATGCCTGTTATTTTAGGCTGGCGACTTTACGGCATAACGAACTTCCTCCTTAGCTGTGTGCCATCTTATACTGCTTCACTTTAACAATAAGGCTTTATCACAGTCCTGGATTCTAGATTAAATAGCTGCATTTTCTGACTCATAACTCGGGAGGTGCTGATTGGAGGGTTTGGGCCTCATACTCTTGCGCCAGCAAAGCTAATCCTTGGTTGGTTGTCAGGGTCTCACCACCGCTGCCTTAGCCATGCGATCGCATCTCACTTCTCCGCTATTCCGCCGCAGTTCCTTTCTGCTGTGAATATAGCACCTTTCCGCTACTATGCTTTTTTTCTAATTTTATTCATGTCAGAATTCTGACCTGCAGTTGCTCTATCTCCCCTGGCTGGAATGGCAGGCTTGGGTTACAGCATCTTGGAACAACAACAGACCCAGCATTCATCCGTGCCAGCGGTCTCTCCCCCCCGTCTCAAACCGCCGCGGGATAATAATACCCCCTCCACAGCCACCCAAAACCCCCCCGAGGAGAGGGTTGAGGTCATGCGTTAACCGCCTGGCTGTAAGGGATGGCAAGAGTGATGAAAATCAGGATCACTTTATTATCTGCGAGATGACAAGTCGTATAGACTGCAACATCCTGAACACGAAAGTGAATGAACATGAATTAAATGAAATTTAATGTTTCAATGTTGAATCCAGTGTTAAGACCCTGCTTTAAGGAGATGGACACTAAAAATGTACAATGTGCAAAATGACGTGATAAATTGCAAAGAGAAATAAAACGAGACGTATAAGATGATGCCCTGTCATGAAAACATGATCAGTTTTCTAAACTACACTCACTAAAATACTTTTACAGTCTAATTTGCCTGCACAGTACAGAATACAATGGCTCTGTGATGTAGGAGCGTATTTCTGCATATAATCACCATTTCTGGACATAACAATAA
Organism: Paramormyrops kingsleyae; assembly: GCF_048594095.1. Classification (NCBI taxonomy): domain Eukaryota; kingdom Metazoa; phylum Chordata; class Actinopteri; order Osteoglossiformes; family Mormyridae; genus Paramormyrops; species Paramormyrops kingsleyae. The sequence goes on along the minus strand of NC_132800.1, from coordinate 25,923,900 downwards.
TGCATAAATTATCGAAAAGAACGATCTGAGCTCATGAAAAACATTAAAAGAAAACATATCATTAGCCTGCAGAATCAGTGAAGTTTTTTTTTATCTCATCTGTGTTTTACTATTTCTGTCAAAAGAGCACGAAAACCCTTTGAAGGTGATAAATACTTAAAAAAAACCTTAAATTTGATATTTCAGTGTTTGTCTCTGTAAGCTAAAGATAGAACAAACTAATGCAACCTGTCAAGCACTGATATTTACACAAATAACTGACCAATCAGAGCGTTAGCTGGCGTGTCGACTTTGCCAGCACTGCGAGGGAGGCTACAGCACTGCGAGGGGGGCTACAACACTGCGAGGGAGGCTACAGCACTGCGAGGGAGGCTACAGCACTGCGAGGGGGGCTACAACACTGCGAGGGAGGCTACAGCACTGCGAGGGAGGCTACAGCACTGCGAGGGGGGCTACAGCACTGCGAGGCGGGCTACAGCACTGCGAGGGGGCTTACAGCACTGTGAGGCAGGCTACAGCACTGCGAGGGGGCTTACAGCACTGTGAGGCGGGCTACAGCACTGCGAGGGGGGCTACAGCACTGTGAGGCGGGCTACAGCACTGCGAGGCGGGCTACAGCACTGTGAGGCGGGCTACAGCACTGCGAGGGAGGCTACAGCACTGTGAGGCGGGCTACAGCACTGCGAGGTGGGCTACAGTACTGTGAGGCAGGCTACAGCACTGCGAGGGAGGCTACAGCACTGTGAGGCGGGCTACTCTTTGGCGCAGAGGCCTGAAGAGGTGACTAGAGAGACACAACCTGGCAATATTAGCCATCTGTCACCTGGCTTCCAAACACTTCAAAGCCTCGGTCAACGACTTGTCAGTGTGCTGCCATGGTTAAAATAAACACAGCATGTTATTTCAGTAACCTATACTGTACATTAGGTCTCCTGAGGCACAAATGTGATTTTTTTTCTTTTCAAACACACCAGGCTTAGCTCTGTATGTTACACAGGCCTCTACATTTCTGGCGTTTAGATGTTATACGCTAACGTGGCCATTTTGATCCCTGGTCTCCTTGGGTGGGCCAGCAGGTCTGGACAAACACCAACGGCTACTTATTTTAACAACATTAGGATGGGTATGTAAGTCAGCATCTTTACATTTGTGGCTTTATAATGATGTGGTGGCACTTTTAACCAAGTTCACTGGGGAACATATAATCAAATGCACAGTGTAAACACCCCCTGAACTGCATAAAAATATCTGAAATCTGAGACCAGGGGCTGTGACGTAATTTCAGGATAAAGCATAACTGTGTTAAACTCTCTGGTATGATAGCAGGGTAGCCTGGGGTAACTGCCTACAGAATAAGGAGCTTGAAACCCACTTGTGTGTGTGGAGTTTGCACCGGTAACACTTTACTTTACAGTATTATGCTATTATTTATGTATTAATTAACCACCAACTAAGTCTTACCTACATGCTGATCTCATGTTTGTTCACTGTTAACAAATCGTGACATATTTTATATCAAGCAGTTTTTGTTTTTGTTACTATATCTGTTACAATATCAGTTCATTTCTATAAACCTGTGAACAAATAATGAATAATACAAGTGAAATACGGATCTCATGTTTGTTGCTCATTATTGAATTGACACATCATTTATCTCAAGTAGCTATATTTAATATAAAAATGAAAAAATATGTGCATCATTGTACATCAGTAGTAACTGAGTTATTATTAAGTATTAGTGTCCCCTAAAGTAAAGCGTAGCTGTTTTCATGCTATCCTAGTGTGAGTGTTTTCTCGCTTGCTTTAAAAGACGTGCAGATAGCTGAAGCGGTGTCTCTAAACAGCTCATGGTGGACCAACTGTACTGGACCAACTGTACTGTACTGTACATTTGGGGTATAGCCCAGCCGACTACTGGAGTCCCATTTCGGGTACAGCCCAGCCGACTACTGGAGTCCCATTTGGGGTATAGCCCGGCCGACTACTGGAGTCCCGTTTCGGGTACAGCCCAGCCGACTACTGGAGTCCCATTTCGGGTACAGCCCAGCCGACTACTGGAGTCCCATTTGGGGTATAGCCTGGCCGACTACTGGAGTCCCATTTGGGGTATAGCCCGGCCGGCTGTACTAGAGTCCCATTTGGGGTAGAGCCCAGCCGACTACTGGAGTCCCATTTGGGGTATAGCCCAGCCGACTGTACTAGAGTCCCATTTGGGGTATAGCCTGGCCGACTGTACTAGAGTCCCATTTGGGGTATAGCCCGGCCAACTACTGGAGTCCCATTTGGGGTACAGCCCAGCCGATTACTGGAGTCCCATTTGGGGTATAGCCCGGCCGACTGTACTAGAGTCCCATTTGGGGTATAGCCTGGCCGACTGTACTAGAGTCCCATTTGGGGTAAAACCTGGCCAACTGTACTAGAGTCCCATTTGGGGTATAGCCCGGCCGACTACTGGAGTCCCATTTGGGGTATAGCCCAGCCGACTGTACTAGAGTCCCATTTGGGGTATAGCCTGGCCGACTGTACTAGAGTCCCATTTGGGATATAGCCTGGCTGACTGTACTAGAGTCCCATTTGGGGTATAGCCCGGCCAACTACTGGAGTCCCATTTGGGGTATAGCCCGGCCGACTGTACTAGAGTCCCATTTGGGGTATAGCCCGGCCGACTGTACTAGAGTCCCATTTGGGGTATAACCCGGCCTAGTTGTTTATCATAAGCTCTTGGTCCTCTCTGCAAGCTCAACCTGGGAAAGATGATGGATAGAACGATATTTTATTATGAGTGAACATACTGAAGGTATATGAGGATATAAAATCACAATGTAAAAATATGAAAAATCAAGGCTAAATAGAGCTCTTTCTGACATTCATTTATTAAATTATATTACATAAATTGTGATTTCTGTAAAGTTTCATAAACCTTGTGATATTTTCAATGATGCCAATTACGCTTAGAATGGCTACAGGCCCCGATGTAATTGGTAGGTTTGGGTTTTTCCTGATACTGCTGCTAAAATGACACTTTTAAAATGGTGCTGGTGCCTAAGTGATGCCTGCAATGATACTGCTCCCCCCTTAATTGTTTTTAAATGTTTGTTGTATAAGGGGTTGGATATTGAATCGGAAACACTTGGTTTTAAACCACAATAGCTTATTAGTACATTGTAGAGCTTCCTTTTGCAGCCAATACAGCATCAATCTGTCTTGGGAATGACAGACACAAGTCCTGCACAGTGGTGTTACGCTCCAGTCTAGGGTTGGAGCCTAACAAAGTAACAAGTGACCAGAGGATCTTTGAGCCATTCCTCTCGGTCAGGTCTCCTGACTCGCTCCTCCAACACATCCCAAAGTGGCTCAACAATATTCAGATCTGGTGACTGTGTAGGCCATGGGAGATGTTCAGCTTCACTTTCATGTTCACCAGTCTTGCTGTGTCTATTGGTGCATTATCATCCCAATACACAGCACTACCTTCAGGGTACATTGTTTGCACCACTGGGTGAACATGGTCCTCCAGAATGGTTTAGTTGTCCTTGGCAGTGACACACATCTAGAACAAGTCGTGGGCTTAGGGAATGCCATGATATTGCAGTGCAGACCATCACTGGTCCCCCCCGTGCTGCACTCTGGGTATGCAGCAGTCCGTGCGGTAACCCTCATTGGGGCTTTTCCACACTGTAACTGTAAGAAAGACAGTGAAGGTGGACTCATCAGAGAACAATACATGTTTCACGTTGTACACAGTCCAAAATTGGGTGCTGCTGGTGCCATTGAAACCAACATTTGGCATTGGCACGAGTGACCGGAGCTTTAGCTATAGTAGCCTTGACCCTGTGGAGCTCCTGACGAACTGTTTTGGTGAAAACAGGATAGTTGAGGTGTGCGTTTAATTCTGCAGTGAGTTGGACGGCTGTGGTTTTATGTTTTTTGGATACAATCTGGGTTAGTACCCGGACGTCCCTGTCAGACAGCTTCCTCTTGTGCCCATTTACTCCTGTTGGATGTGGTCCGTCCTTCATGGTGGTATGTCGATGTTACCATGGATACCGTGGCTCTCGATACGTCACAAAGACTGTCCTGGCCATAGATGCACCAGCGAGACGTGCCAACAATTTGTCCTATTTTGAACTCTGAAATGTCTCCCATTATATTGTATGGATTGTAATATTTTATGTACAGCTGCGCCGTTGTTCTGCTAATTCAACCTTCACACTCAGCTCTTACTGATGGAATGTGCAGTCAGTGAAGACTGACGACCAGGCCAAGTGTGTGTTTGTGTCTATATAATATATATAAGTGTGAAACCTCAAATACTATTCAGTTTCATTGTCCAACCCCTGTATGTCCTGCTGTCTGAATCCTTCCAAGTTACATACAGACACACTTTAAAGATTTGGATTCAGGCATTTTAACCATGTTTAAGATAGCTACTAGCTAACGGTAGGCATCTACTGACATCAGAGCAACTGCAATGTTAACTATCGATGGCACATAAAGTGCAGTGATGTTTCTGTTGCCCCCAAGCATTTGGAGGCTAATATTTCAATCGACAGCTCAGGCATTTAGGTGGCATGGAAATGAGGCACCAAAATCAGCATTCGCCATATGGTCTGATGCCATAGAGGCAAAGGGCTTCAGCACCCAACCTTAGTTCTTCATTTGTATTGTTTTGTTTTGTACGTTTTGTCCAGGTATTGCCTCAGCTTCTGTGCATGTGGTGCTACATAGGATGGTTTCTCCCAGTGTGCAGTCTAAGTCGGGAGTGATGTCTTTGAAAGTTGGTACACTTTTATCGACTTACCCAAGATGCATTGTAAGAAAACCAGGAATCATCACAACTGAGCTGGCTGTTAATTGAAATTAACGACTTAAAATACAAGTTAACATACAGTATGACTTTAAATGCCCATGAAAACGTTCCATTCCAAGCTTCCGACTCATCAACAAATCAGAATACTAAAAAAATAAATATGACATATGAACACATCGATGAAGCTACTGCGTCATTTTAGACAGACAGCAGAAAACAACAGGTCTGTTTCATCAATATTTCTGCCTGGTTCCTCAGTGCTTCATGTAGCAAGTCTTCTGTGACTCGTACCAGGAAAATTCCAGAGCACATGTTGAATGTTCTTTCCCGCCAACGCAAATGCCTGAAAATTGCTTACATGTGCTTCCACATCTGGGACCCCTGAATCTGCTGAAAATGCAGTTTTTCATAAACTTTTACAATTTTCAGTGTATGTTAAATAATGTTCCTCAAAACTCAGAAGTCAATGCAATTACTGGATTTAGAATTCAATTCTACACAACAAAAAATCTAACAGTAATTATTATAATAGGAATTATAAACCTTTTTTATTGCTTGCGAACACTTAAAACTATAATTCCATGTTACTTAGTTAATTTACTACTTAAATTCTCACTTGTTTTTTCTCACCATACCTACACATCACATCTAGAAATGCCTCCTCATTAGCTATGAGAAGAGAACATAATGATGTCCATTCGTTTCCCAAAACCTCGTGTCCTATTCAGGGTCATGGTGGCGTCTGAAACCTACGGGCACAACTCTGGATGGGGCACCAGCCCATCACAGGGCACAAGGCAGGGAACAACCCAGGATGGGGCACCAGCCCGTCACAGGGCACAAGGCAGGGAACAACCCAGGATGGGGCGCCAACCCATCACAGGGCACAAGGCAGGGAACAACCCAGGATGGGGCACCAGCCCGTCACAGGGCACAAGGCAGGGAACAACCCAGGATGGGGCGCCAACCCATCACAGGGCACAAGGCAGGGAACAACCCAGGATGGGGCACCAGCCCGTCACAGGGCACAAGGCAGGGAACAACCCAGGATGGGGCGCCAACCCATCACAGGGCACAAGGCAGGGAACAACCCAGGATGGGGCACCAGCCCGTCACAGGGCACAAGGCAGGGAACAACCCAGGATGGGGCGCCAACCCATCACAGGGCACAAGGCAGGGAACAACCCAGGATGGGGCACCAACCCATCGCAGGGCACAAAGCAGGGAATAACCCAGGATGGGGCACCAACCCATCACAGGGCACAAGGCAGGGAACAACCCAGGATGGGGCACCAACCCATTGCAGGGCACAAAGCAGGGAATAACCCAGGATGGGGCACCAACCCATCGCAGGGCACAAGGCAGGGAACAACCCAGGATGGGGCGCCAACCCATCGCAGGGTACAAAGCAGGGAATAACCCAGGATGGGGCACCAACCCATCGCAGGGCACAAAGCAGGGAATAACCCAGGATGGGGCACCAATCCATCGCAGGGCACAAGGCAGGGAACAACCCAGGATGGGGCGCCGACCCATCACAGGGCACACTCACACACCATTCACTCACATACCAATCACACCTATGGGCAATTTAGTAACTCCAATCAGCCTCAGCATGTTTTTGGACGGTGGGGGGGGGAAACCAGAGGAAACCCCACAATGACACAGAAAGAACATGCAAACTCCACACACATAGAATGCTGGCAGAGTTGCAAACCCAGGTCCCAGAGGTGTGAGGCGACAGTGCCAACCACTGCACCACCATGCCGCCCCGCAGTGCCAACCACTGCACCACCATGCCACTTGAATTGAACAATATTTAATATCAAAATATTTAATCAAATTATATATATATACACACACACATACGTACACACACATACATACACAGCTAATACTACGTGTCAGATTCCTGAAAACTTTCCTTATGGAGTTTGATGCTTGACATTTTTGATCTTGTGCACTTCCTGATAACAAGATTCAAACTGATTACATTACATGTATTGCCCATTCTAAAGCTTTATCAAAAAGATTATTCAGAAGCAGCCACGATACTCAGTAAGAATGGAATGTAGGTATTAACAGGCAGGTGTACAAAGTGTACTGGCCACAGAGCGAACGATAGACACTTGATATATGAAATTAAAACTGATCAATATACTGTACGTGAATGTGAGTATGGCGAAGATTGGAGTCATTTTCACTCAGGTTTAACATCGGAAAAAAAGGTTTCTTGGTGATTAAAAGTAACGTGCGTCAGTGAAACCGAGAGTACAGGCGGTATAATTACCCCTGAAGGACGTTCTAATTTCGAGTGAATGTTGACTACACAGAATTACATAAAATAGCGGAGTGACAACAGCGCGAAGCTTCATCTAAGGTTCCTCAGTGAGCGTAAAGTCAGAACCTGCTAGAAATAGCACCCCCCCAACGTCATCCCTGGACCTTCTCTGTTTGGAGAAGGTATTTAATTTCTGCCGTTTCCCACATCCACACACGGACCATTGTGGAAGCAACCTGCGCATAAAAGACTCTCTTTATTTTAGCAAACCAGGGCTCCGGAGCCGAACGGCCTCTGCCAAGCCATGAAAGAATGGCACGATACCAAGGGCTGAACCCCACCGCCCTCCCCAGCCCGGCGTGGTAGCCGGGAGATCAAGCGAGAATGCCGCTTCACTTCACCCAGAACAAGAGGCATCAGCTGCAGACATGCATTATGTCAGCGAAATACCCAACGCCGCTCAATAAAACTGGCATCAGGAGCTTGGTGCTTGACAATTTATAAAAGGCTCAAACGTACTAAGAAAATAAAAATCAAATCGCCTTGCGTTATGCTAATGCTTAAGATACAGACTTGTTTCCAAAAAGCATAAAACCATGCATGACTGATAAAATGCCAAATACAAACATTAATTTTCCATTCGTAATTAACCACATTCAAGCATATTACAGTAATGTTGTAGAAAGGCATAAAGTTATTTTCAATCAGTAATAAATAAATCACAAAAGAACAGTAAAAGTTTTGCAATTGTCAGATTAAACATAAAAATACAAATTACTGAAGAAATTTCAGACAAGAGCTGCTGAATTCGGCTTTCCGGTTTTATAAAGCGCCTTTATTCCTTCTGAAGGGCTGTGACAACACTGCCCCCTACAGGAAAATATAAAAAAGTGCAGAACACGTTTCCCCCAGTACTAGTGTTAATGCATCAGCTACCCCGTCAGGGAGAAGCCGTTGGAAGGTACCTGAAACTTACAAATTCACCAGTCTTGTAATACCATAAACTTAGCTAGTCACCCCCACATTATCCATGTATGACTTAAATTGCTAATCATTTTATGCAATATATTATTTTATCTATTATGATTATTTTGATTATTTTTCAGTGCTTGTTTGAGTGAATGGTGTGTGAGTGTGCCCTGCGATGGGTTGGCGCCCCATCCAGGGTTGTTCCCTGGCTCGTGCCCGTTGCTTCCGGGATAGGCTCCGGACCCCCCGTGACCCAGTAGGATAAGTGGGTTGGACAATGGATGGATGGATGGATGGATGATTATTTTGATTATTTTTCAGTGCTTGTTTGAGTGAATGGTGTGTGAGGGTGCCCTGCGATGGGTTGGCGCCCCATCCTGGGTCGTTCCCTGCCTTGTGCCCTGCGATGGGTTGGCGCCCCATCCTGGGTCGTTCCCTGCCTTGTGCCCTGCGATGGGTTGGCGCCCCGTCCTGGGTCGTTCCCTGCCTTGTGCCCTGCGATGGGTTGGCGCCCCGTCCTGGGTCGTTCCCTGCCTTGTGCCCTGCGATGGGTTGGCGCCCCGTCCTGGGTCGTTCCCTGCCTTGTGCCCTGCGATGGGTTGGCGCCCCGTCCTGGGTCGTTCCCTGCCTTGTGCCCTGCGATGGGTTGGCGCCCCGTCCTGGGTCGTTCCCTGCCTTGTGCCCTGCGATGGGTTGGCGCCCCGTCCTGGGTCGTTCCCTGCCTTGTGCCCTGCGATGGGTTTGGCGCCCCGTCCTGGGTCGTTCCCTGCCTTGTGCCCTGCGATGGGTTGGCGCCCCGTCCTGGGTTGTTCCCTGCCTTGTGCCCTGCGATGGGTTGGCGCCCCGTCCTGGGTTGTTCCCTGCCTTGTGCCCTGCGATGGGTTGGCGCCCCGTCCTGGGTTGTTCCCTGCCTTGTGCCCTGCGATGGGTTGTTGCCCCGTCCTGGGCTGTTCCCTGCCTTATGCCCTGCGATGGGTTGGCGCCCCATTCTGGGTTGTTCCTTGCCTTGTGCCCTGCGATGGGTCGGCGCCCCATCCTGGGTTGTTCCCTGCCTTGTGCCCATAACTTCCAGGTTAGGCTCCAGACCGCCTGCTACCCTAAATAGGACAAGCAGTTACAGAAAAGGGATGGGTGGATGGATCGATGGAATTATTTTTCATTAGCATGTACTTTCTATTCTTCCTATAGGCCTACTAGTTGGTCTTCAATTTTGTACAAATTGAGAGGAGTTACTGGGACTGAGTAACAGTACTTGGATGCTTTGAAGTCCAGTATTGGGGGTTGAAGTATCACATGGAATGGTCACTAGTACTGTATACTGATGTGGCCTTTCCTGGAGTGGGCAGCGCATAGTGAGAAACGCTAGGTCAGAAGTTATATGGTAAAAGCCGAGCTATAGAGATATTCTGTACAAGTGACAATATTCCTGTTCACTTTCGATAAAAGGAGATGTATGAGACAATAGCTGATAACAGCAGGATAGCTGTCAAGTTTAATGATAATTTATTCAGTGTTAAAGAGCTGTGCTCAAAAGACATTCAAGACAAGGCCTTGTAATCTACATGTTTGTCAGAAATACAAAATAAATCACATCTATGGTGATTTATAATTTAAATTGATGCACAATTCATAGCAGAAGAAGCAGCAGCATTCTGGAACTCAGTGGGGACAATGCCATTTACCCTTGTTTTGCGTCCTATGCTGTCTGGGTTAGGCTCCAGACTTCCAGTTAACCTAACTGGGATTGATGGTTAGGAAATGTCTATCTGACCAATTATCAGGACAGGGTTGCAGGGATGCAGAATTGGACTGCGGATGTGAACCCAAATAACATGAGGAGAACATACAAATATACATGCAGAGAGGGGTCCGCATTTGAAGCCCAATCCTAGAGAAATGTGAAAAATTTAACATTTATGCAAAACTGGAAACAAGCATGCATGAAACAAAAATGTGAGCAGAGCGAACGTTTTGAGCCACTTGGTCAGGTGGGTTTGCTGTAATGAGACGATGCATGTTGTCATCTGTTACGTGAGCTGATCTCCTGACAGGGCATGAAGCCTCTGCTCTGTTTCTGGCTGCCTAAAATGAGTGTCTGTAGAGCAGAGCAGCGTAAATACTTAATGTGTTTGCAGTTACGAGGCAAAGGCAGGTCTGAATACGTATAAGGCTAATTCTGCAGATTCGAGGACTTTGCCATTGAAGCTTTCTCATTTCACCATTTTCAGACAAACTTCTGATATTTTATCTGAACCTTTGCTGCACAAATTGTACAATCATGCTCGTCTTACACCGATGGCTAAACATTTTCCGATTGCGTATCTGTAGTCTTGTCCACATTGACATAGTCAACAGCAACTATACATCGTGTGCCAACCGCTTTATTGTTGCAAATTTGTGCGTTTCACGGTCTCAGTCTAAAACAGGTCACTGAAGCGAGAAATCGTAAATGAAAAACCAGTCAGCTTGGATCCCTGACGGACTGTAGGTCTTCATGGATGAAGGTCACTGTTAAGTTATATCTGTTTGTTTCCCACAGCTACTGTTCAGGGTCAGAGCACAGATATCCCAGAATGCTAAAGGTATATCATGAACTCCAACACATGACAAAAGACACATATAGTTATGGGTATAAATAACATTCTGGCCCACTTTTGTCCTTTAATGCATGATTCATTTTCGCTTCTTTTCGGCCACAGAAAAAGAACAGTTGCAGGGATCATTGAATGCCCTAAACTGTCATGACAAACATGTTTGTGGTAAGTGTATGTAAACTTTTGACCATAACAGTATGGTATATAAGTTTATTGACTTTAACATACACCGTATCTCATTGTTACTACTGCATTTATACCCTGCTGTCTGTGGAGGAGGTAACCTGAAGTAGAAATGGTCGTTTTCTTTATCTATAACTGGTGTGCAGATAAAAGACACTTTCACATGCCGTGGGGGGAGGACTGATGCCAAGATACAATTTGTCATTTTTACTGTAACAAGAGAAAGGCGTATAAAATGAACCAAGCTGGGAAATGAGACTGGATATTGCTTGACAAGTCAAGAAGATAATGGAAAAGATATCTGTCCATTTACTGTAACATTATCCAGAGCGATGTCACACTGAGCCTCAAAGTACGGCGGCCGATATACGGCAGCCTGATAAGCGTCAATGTGCAGCAAAATCAGAAAACACAAACGAAACAAAGAATGCTGCGCACAATCTGACGTTTCGAGCCAAAACTCTGTTTTCCCTGTGTACATGTCGACGCTGAAAACGGAGTTTCTTAAAATCTTCACCCTGGATGGAGTTTTGCAAAAGCTCCGTTTTCAGTGCCCTGAGACGCCGTTTACGTGTGGACAAAAGCCCAAGATGTATAGAAAAAGGTACTTTTTAAAATATACCAGTGTACGTGTGGACAAGGCAGTAGTGTCTTGGGGGGTGCTAAGTTAGCAAAGGGCGTCAACTAGGCAAGGAGGGCTTCAACTTAGCAGTGGGGGCGCTAAACAGGCAAGGAGGGGCGCCAAATTAGCAGTGGAGTGCCAAGTTAGCAGGGGGGAACAATTAGGCAAAGGGGAGGGGTACCTAGTGAGCAATGGGGGGAGCCAATTAGACAAGAGGCCAGGAGGGGGGCGCCAATTTAACAACAGGGGCTGCCGACTAGTCAAGGGGGGTGCCAAGTTAGCAGTGGGAGCATCAAGTTTGCAGTGGGAGCACCAAGTTAGCAGTGGGAGGCACCAAGTCATCAGTGGGGGGCACCAAGTCATCAGTGGGGGGTGCCAAGTTTAGCAATGTGGAATTTAATGGATGGGAAAGGCGACAACTTCATTTCATTTTAAATCATTGCCAAATGGCTCAAATATTGTAATTTGCAATGTTGTTTTACTTTGTTGAAAGCTAATACCTAGAAATAAGGAACTTTCCTGTTATTATGCCAACTTTTATAGAAAATCGTGCATCGCTATTCTGCCTAAAAATAACAAGATATGGTTTTTGGTCCATATCGCTCAGCCCTATGGACCATACAGAGGAGAGGACAGACATGCAGTTTTCCATGAAACGAAGTAAATGAGAACTGTATTTTTTATTACTTTGTTTAAATTTAAATGACTACCTCAGTGACAGACAGCAGTGTGTTATGGTTAACAATGTAACATCTTCTTTTAAAGCATGTACTATGGGGTGCCACAGGGCTCAATTTTAGGGCCATTATTTTTTTCTCTTTACATCAATGACCTCCCATCTGTGTCTAATGTTAATACAATTATTTATACTGATGACACTGTTTTATATGTTCATGGTAAAACAGCAGAAGAAGTTGCTCAAAAGTTAAAAGAGGAAATGCAGAAGGTATCCATATGGCTAAAAAACACCTGTCTAACTTTAAATATTGATAAGACTGTCTCAATGTTTTTCACAAATCGTCACAGACTTGCAAATTGTCCTGATATCTTGATTGAAGGTCAGAAAATAAAAAATGTTAGTGAATTCAAATATTTAGGTGTTACATTAGACCCAAATTTAAGCTTTAAAAAACACATAAAAAAATTATCAAACACATTAAAATTCAATTTAGCAAATTTTAGATACATAAGAAACTCACTTACCATAGAGGCATCTAATATGTATCTAAATGCAATGATAATTCCACATTTTCTCTACTGTATGACAAGTTGGTCTCAGGGATGTAAAACTGTCTTAAGGCCCTTGGAGTCATTATACAAATGTTCTCTCAAGATTCATGACAAGAAAACACGTCTGTTTCACCACTGTCATATTCTAACTAAATATAGCATTTTAAGTTTTCAAAACTTAATCATGTACACAAATATATGTCTTCTCTTCAAGATTATCCATGGTGTTGCTGCCCCTCCTCTGAAGAAATTTATATCTCTAAGCTCTGAAAAAACATCTCGAGGCTCTCGGTCAACTGATTGAGGGGAGTGTAGGGCTCCCAGATGCAGAACCTCTTTTGGCAAATCAGCGTTTTCATGTGTATCGATACAACAGTGGAACACATTACCAAGAGAAATATTAAAATGTACAATTTTTTATGAATTCTCACGCCTGACAAATCAATGGCTCCTCTCAGCCCAAACCTGCTCTCATAGAGCTGATGTGTGAAAGTGTAGTTTGCACTGAAGTTTGGGAGTTGAAATGTTCTGAATGACTGTATGTAAATGGTGGTTGTATGCTATTGGATTGGATATATGATAATGCTTTTATAATGATCTGTCTCAATTTGCATTTTTGACAGTTTTATACACTTTTAACACCAGCCGGTCCAGGGACTACAGGTGTGAATTAGCAATAGTGCTATAACCTGGTACAAAGCATCTCTCCTTTTTTTGAGGTTAATGTATTTTGTACATTGTCCCTGTTCAAATAAATAAATAAACTAAACATATTTGGGTTGGAAAAACACATGAAAGCATCTTAATCGGTCGTTGCATGTAGACTTAGTCATATTCAGCATGTACACAAACACATACTCACAGGTCAAACTTATATATATATATATATATATATGAACTGCTACATCTTTGAATCTTTGAAATGCTGCATCTTTGATGATATGGAAAAGCATACATTGCTCAATCCGTGACCTGCTTTCATCATTCAATTAATTATTTAGCATTGATCCCTGACCCTCATAAATAAAGCATTTCAACCTCCATAAAAGCTTAGGGTATGAGTCCATTAAAGCACAAACAAAACATCTAACATGTATTAGAGGATTGGAAATTATGCCCCGCCCACTCACCTGGGGCAAGAAATTTAGACGAAGGGTGAGTAGAAAAAAAAATGAACACTAGCCTGTTGGCTAGAGAGAAATTGTATGTCAGACTACTTTTTTCTTTCTTTTTTTTAGCACAATTTGCTAGTAGCAAAAAGTTCCACTCCTATGTCAGGAAACCTGGGATTGTGGGAGTAATGGGGGGCGGGGGGCTGTAACCCCCCAATAATCAAAACCAGCCAATACAACCCCCTGGAGCCCTTAAATGGGTGGAGACATCAACACCCCCCCCCCCCCCCCCCCCAGTGCTCAGTCCAAAGTAATGTCTTTGCATCATTTAAAATCATTCTTCTTTTTGAATGTAGCTACTAAGGGTCTTCATTTGTTGTTGAAAATCTCAGAGTAGTTATAGGAATTTAAAGCTGATAATCAGACAATCGCGAGTAATAAAACGAACTGTGTTTTAAGTAGCTTAGGTATACACTATCGGCAATACACAGGTTCACTAGGTCTGATCATTAACAAGGCCGGTTCCTGGGTGTACCAACGTCGGGTCCATCCCACACAGCCCAATCTCCCACAATGCAACAGGCAACAAAAGAGGGGAGAGGACGGCTGCAGCACAAAAAGGGGGAAAGTTTCTTAAATGCAGACTAGAATCAGATCGGGAAAATAATGCAAGCGATTGCAGCAGGTACGATTTCTGCAGACTGAGAGCAAACGTAGTTCTTTTTTTTTTTTTTTTTTTTTTTTTCCTCGAGTCGCGCGTGCACACAAGCGCACGGGATCCTCGGACGGCTCGCGAGTGCGGAGGCAACATGAAGGGTGACGCTAGTTAGCTAGCTGGCTAACTCTGAATCCGTCCAAGTATTTCGATTAAAAGACAGCTTCGGCGAAGCTCCGAGTAAAACGAGAGACTGGTGAGTTTTATTAAAATAAAAAAAAAAACAGGTATGCAAGAATGCCTTTTCGTTTTTGCAAGAAAACGTGCCTGAATTCTGCCATGGCTATCTAGATAGCCGGTCTAAATTAGCTAGCGATGATAAGACCAAATAAATGCAGGAGAATTTCAAATGTATGCTGGATATTTACAGGCGTTGCATGATAGATATTTATGTATTTTGTTTGTAAGTTTGTCTCTTACACGATACGAACAGCTTTGTGTTTGAAGAGGTCTTTATTTAGATATTGGGCCTATGGACGGCAGCGTGCTAACGTCTTTTCTTAGCTGCTGTAACAGAAAAGGCATTTCCCCCTCAATAGTTTGTTGATAGTCGTTTTGGGGTTTAAAATCTTTTGCCGGTATTTGAATTTAATTGCAGGGCGCTAAGGAGGCCGTCGGAGCCCCTTTGTCAGCCCCGGGGATGAGCAGGCCCTGGGCATTTAAAGGCTTCCTCAAAATGATTAGCCTGCTGGCTACATACATTGCCTTTTTACCTCAATAATGGGAGTAATTAAACGCTAAAAATCACCAAAAGGGGCTTTGGGCTGGTGTTTATCGGTGTTTTGGACGTACGGAGCCTCCCGCAGACGCACACCCGCCGGAGAGACTGCATTCTGCCTCCAGAAATCCGTCACCGGTTCACTATTGTTAAAATTATTTCCGATTTTTAAAAAGGGAAACGTCTTTACGGCGAGGGGAAACGTGGTAGTTGGTACTCTGCCTAAACCCTCTGTTCCGTTTAGAGATCGTAATTATACATTAAACCGGCATTTACCTAGTACCCGCGCTTCTTTTAGATTTGGTGTAAATATACAGTAATTGGTCATCCCTATATTAAAAATGTTGGCATGTAGTTTTAAATGTAAGAGCATTGGCGGTGTCGATGGCACATGGTTTGCGTTATCTGTGTTTTCAGCTTTATACTATACTATCAGAGTTAAATGCTATCAATGTTTTTTTTTTTAGTTCTTTATGACTTGCTAACGTGTGGGTGGAAAAGATCTTATAACTGGACATTTAAGATCTTTTTTTTTAGTGAATAAAATGTGTACAATAGTTTGTCATGACTAGGCACTATTAAGAAAGATGCATCTGAATTTATATTTTTATTCTAGATTTTTATTCTTTTCCAGTCATTCTCTTAGTTGATTTAAGTTTCATTTGTCTTGTATACCTGTAGTTAGGAGGCCCTAACTGGGAATTAATGCCTTGTTGCATCTGTTCCAGGGGTGTCTGCTGGAGTCACCATATGACTGGACAGCTGGGATAACATTTGCACTTTGTTGGTGGAGCACAAAATTCCCTCAGTCAGGAGGGACATCAGGATGAAGAAGATTAGCCTTAAAACGATAAGAAAGTCATTTAACCTTAAGGGCAAAGAGGACGGTGAGCTAGTGATCCAGCAGCCAGTGTTGGCAGCGGATTTTAAGGACGACGCCCTGTTCGGAGGGTGCTACAGCAAAGACCTCGCGAATTGTGACCTGGGCCGCGACGATGACAAGGGGCCCAAGAGTCGCTCCAAGAGTGAGAGCTTGATGGGGACGCTGAAGAGGAGGTTGTCGGCGAAGCAGAAACCGAAAGCCAAAGGGGGCTCCCTCTCTGCAGACTCCGTCGACGAGGACACCTTCTCGTCCTCCTCGGCGCCCATCACCTTTAACGACGCCAAGGCCCAGCGGCCTCTACGCTCCACTTCGCTCCGCAGCCACCATTACAGCCCCTCGCCCTGGCCCCTGCGGCCCGCCAGCTCCGAGCAGACCTGCATCCAGATGGAGGTGAAAGTGAAGGCCTTGGTGCACACTCCAAGCCCCAGCCCGTCCATGAACGGCGTGCGCAAGGACTTCCATGATCTTCAGATGGATGGGCTGTTCCCAGGTTCCAGTGACGCGCTGAAGAGCGCCGACCCTCTAAATGGGGACCTTCATCTGGATATTGACCATGTGCCTGTAGAACTGGGCCTCACCCCTCAGGATTACATTCAGTACACTATGCCTTTGGATGAGGGCTTGTTTCCTGTGGAGAGCTCGCGGTCCTTCTGCTTGGACAGCTCCTCACCCATGGAGGTGGTGCCACCACTAGAGAGCAGCTCCCTGCATGTAGATGATGGGGCAGGAGATCCAGATCTGGTGATGTCCCCAGAGCTCTTCATGGACTCGTCGTTAAATGGGCTACTGATGGGCGTGGCCAGGGGGGGCATGGAGAGTGCTAGTGCACAGACCCAGCCCCCGTCACCCCTGCTACCTCTCCTCCCTGTCAGTCACACCCACAGGAACTTCCCCGGGTTCACTGGGGCTGACCCTCAGGTGGCAGAAAGGGTGAGGCACCATCTTAACTTTGACCCTAACTCTGCGCCTGGTGTGGGACGGGTTTATGATGCAGTCCAGAGCAGTGGACCCATGGTCGTGACTAGCCTGACAGCAGAACTGAAGAAACTGGCTCGACAAGGCTGGTACTGGGGCCCGATCACGCGTTGGGAAGCTGAAGAGAAGCTGGCGAGTCTGTTAGACGGTTCCTTTCTGGTGCGCGATAGCTCAGATGACCGCTACCTCCTGAGCCTGAGCTTTCGTTCTCAAAGTAAGACTCTCCACACGCGGATCGAGCACTCCAACGGCAGGTTCAGCTTCTACGAGCAGCCAGATGTGGAAGGTCACACTTCCATAGTAGATCTCATTGAACATTCTATAAAAGACTCAGAAAACGGAGCCTTCTGCTACTCAAGGTCACGCCTACCGGGGTCAGTGACCTATCCCGTAAGACTGACCAATCCTGTGTCCCGGTTCATGCAGGTGCGATCACTGCAGTATCTATGTCGCTTTGTTATTCGCCAGTACACCAGAATTGACTTGATTCAGAAATTGCCTTTACCAAACAAAATGAAAGATTACTTGCAGGAGAAGCATTACTGACTCCAGTGAGGCTTATAGGACTTTTGGGCAATTTGCACTTTTGGGATCAAAAATACAATAAAAAAATATTTTACATTCATGGACATTGTTTGGTGCCATCCCTTTCTGTGAAGAATTGGTGACTTTTTGTGTGTGCGATTGTTCAGTGTCCGGCTCTCCCTTTAGCTAGAACAGGTGAATTTGCTGTTTCTCAGATCCGGCTTTACTGAGAATGAAGAGACTAGACCAGTCTAGGAAAATTGTTTGCATGACTGTAAATAAGCATCGAGTATCAAATTTGGTCGTGAGGAACGTAGTTTAGTGAAATAAAAGCCATACAAAGAAATCCTTCATAATTCCCTTTTCCCAAAACAACCAAAGCACACTGGAACGCTGGATTCTGCTGGAAAGGGGCATTTGATCTGGTACGATTAAAGCATAGAACAAACCATTTGGTATATATTTTTTGCCCCTTAGTTCTAAGTACATAAAGGTAAAGACCAGTGGTCTGTTTAGACTTTGATTTCTATCATATATCCACGTGTTAGACGTTGCTTTTGAAACATCGTTCTTTGCCGCTGTCATCGTCGAACTGAGACACAGCTCTGTGCGTGCTGCTTTCCTAGCTAAAGGCTTGAGATACTGAAGAAGATGCTTGTTGGATTTTACCCTTGGCACCAATTCATGCCATCCTGTTTGTATTGCGGCCACTCTGTAGATGCTGCTATTTGGCATTTTGGGGGATGTTAATGCACAGTTGGCTGGTTTTGACATGAGACTCTTCCTTTTGATTTTATACTGCTTACATCATGGCCTTAATGTGTCCTCTGGTGACCAGCAAAATACCTAAACTTGAGTGGGAGATGTTAATGTTGAATGGGTAATTTAACCCCTTTCAGCTCAGCCTGTTTGAAATTCCTTTTGGCTCCATGATGGGGGGGGGCTTCTTTTCAGTGACGCTTTCATCCGCACACAGGGTAATCATTACCAGCAACTTTTGCATTGAGGTGTGGTTAAATATGCACTATAACTATCTTGGCTTGAGAGTAATTTCTATGAATATTGGGATTAAACATAAATATTTGTATAAGTTTCAACAAATTTTGCTGAGGTTTCAGTATCATGGTAATATCTCTCGAACTGGGACTGTTTAGCTGATTGTATGAACACCTTTGCTTGAACTGTATATTCAAGCACAATGTTTGGTTTACTTGGTAGCTAAATTTACAGTTTCTGCAAACTCTCAGTGCAGCATTTTGGATATAAAGCAGCGGTTGTCCCTGCAGGTTTTCGCTGTTGAACATGTAGCGGATCTGGAAACACCAGAGGAAATTTATTGCACGAGGAAAGAGCAGGTCAATGGAGTGTTAGTGTTAAAGCTTCTATTGCTGCTCAAAATAGCAAACCTACACAATACACCCATTCTGAAAAATTGTCATTAAATGTAGAGAAAAGGCTTATGTAGCCTCAATGCGTATTTTTGTATATAAAGGCCTCAAAGCATGTTTTGGAATCTGACATTCTGCAGCACTTGCTTTTTAGCTGGCGTTTTTTATTTTTTTTTCTCCTCAAATGTTAACCACACTGGTCACATACATTCTCGTCTTGTTTCCCAGAAGTCATTGCTTTTAAATATGTTATGATAAAAAAAAAAAAAATGTGATCTTGATTAAAATGGTCCCTCACCTGTTGTGTAGGTGAATCTCTTGGTTTCCACTGAGATGCAACAAAATTTAACTTTCAGTCTGGGAATAGTGGAGCATTCAGAATGGGCTCTCCATTTGGGAGTCTGGTTTGTGACCCTTTTCTGTAGTGATATTTGACATAGTGCAACTCCACGTTAAGATGGGTTATGATTGGGTAACTCAGCAATGCATTTTCCTCCTTTCTGGATTCTGCCGTGAGGATATAGTTCCTGTTCATTGTTCTTAATTGCATTTTAAAACCACCATTGATGTCAGTTACCTCATGAGTAATTATCTTTATGTGACAGATTACATCATTATTGCTCCCAAATGGTTTCAGACTTCCTACCACATTTTAGTGGAAATGTTGGGCAAACTGGCTTCGCTTAATAAGAATAGAAATACCGGAACAATAGCTGTACATGCAAAATTTTCAGGAATGTTTTGAGGAATTAGGTTACTCATCTCCCCTTCAGTTTTTGAGTTTGAGAAAGTTTGCTATGGATGAGCTTGGCTGTGGTGTTGATTTTGTGTGTGTGTGGTAAGACCACAAGAAAAAAGGACTGATTCTATAATCAGCTAAACCTCACATAAACCGTAAGTTATATGGAGCGACGTAACAACTAAATGTATGGAATCTTGTGGAATGGTTTTGTCTGTGAAAAGGCCGTTTGGCATGGCGTTGGGGTAATGCTTTTACTTTGAAGGTGTGCTGTGAGATGTTTGAAGGTGTCATGGCCAGGTGTGGGGGGGGGATAAAAGCATTTCGTGTGTGTTGGTCGACTGAAGCCGATCTCAGATGCAACAGAGATGCAAAACTGTGGTGAATGAAATGAATGAATGAAAAGTGCAGTGGTTTTGGTGATGCCCGTCATTTTCTGACACCATGTCCGATGAGTGCTGACCTGCACGAGGAAGGCTGCAGGCTGTTCGAATCCTTTGTGTGTTAGCTGGCTGACGTATGAAGCACAAAGCTGTTTTCTCATCGGACAAGCTGTGTTTCTCTTGTTTTATACTTTGGGTCGAAATCAAACGTTTACATAATTTACATTCAGTAATTGTTTCCCTGAACTTTAATTTCATAAATGATTTGGTACAGTTTTTTCTCCTTTAATTTGTGCTGCTTGACTATAATGGCCTTTTTATGACAAAAATGAATGTTAATTTCAAATGTATGTGGAAAGACTTGGACAGTGTGAGAGAATAGGATCTGTCAATTTGCAAAACGGTTCAGTTGACTGGATAATGGTTGTGCCATTTAGAAATTTCTGTAGTTTACATTTTATGCGTTGTGTGTGTGTGTTTGGGGAATATTTCAGTTTGAATTGTCCTTTTTCCTTTTTTTTCCTTTTTGGAAAAGGTCTTTATTGATTTTTCTTGCACATTTAATACAGTTTAAAGGAGTTTTGTATCTGCTGATACAAAATGTAAATAAAAAGAACTTCTTCACAAGTGTTTTGCAAGTTTTATTTGCTGCTCATGACAATGTGAATCTAAGACAGCCAGGATCACCTTCCAGATTAACTGGTAAAATAGAAATGGTTCCAATTTTATGGTGCCTCTATTTGAAGGATACTATTCTGGGGTTACAGCCCAAACAGCATTCTCTGAAAAATTAAGGGAACAAAGGTTATTTTGGGATGTATATTGGAGGCCTCATTGCTGAATACACATTCAGTTTAGGGCTTAGAAAACTGAGATCAGACAAGCTTCTCACAGGGTCCAGATGGCTGGGCTGAGTCATGCTAGAGAAGAGCCACATGCCGCGCTTTGGGAAGGCTCTCAGGCAAACCTCCACAGGCACAATCTGCCGCTGCAGGGTTTCAGGCGATCTGCATCACTCATCCTACATGTTACAATTGACCATATCCCAGGAATTTGACAGCCATTGTCGGCGGCACTTTGTTCATTAGAACTCTATTGTAATGCACCATTACGCAAATGCCGCAAGTGGTTGATAAGTGAGAATTAATTTAGATTCTCATTTTGTTCACTGGCCCAATCATATGCTATGACGACTGTTGAAATAACATATACATGTCAACTTTGTTTTTACAAAGGTTAAACTTTCAATTGAAAGGCGATTCTTAAAATGTATTGGCTACAGGGAATGCTTCTTTAAAAATGGAATTTCATATTTTGTAGAATAAGTCATGGTGACGTTACCATAATCCCTCTTTCAGTCTTTCGTTTATGACTGTCAAGTTACAGTGTCTGAGGAGCTGAGGTCCTGCCAAATGATGCGGCCTGTAATTCGCCGAGGTCCTGCCAAATGATGTGGTCTGTAATTCGCCGAGGTCCTGCCAAATGATGCGGTCTGTAATTCGCCGAGGTCCTGCCAAATGATGCGGTCTGTAATTCGCCTGGGTACCACCCAGCTCTGAAGTTTAAGGCAGCACCGATGCTCGGGGAATTTAATCAAATCTTCGTCCGGAGTTGTTGATTTGTTACTGATTGTGAGGTCATTCCGAAAGCAGTGCTCCAACTGAACCACACCTGATATGTCAATCAGCAGCCTTGGAAAATCTAATTTCCATGGCATTGTTTGTGCTTTTCCTATGTTCTATCATGCACATGGCCATCTTATCCTGAAGAGGGCAGCAAAGGGCACTTTTTCATTTTGCTTAGGCAGGTACAGTGGTGATAGTCATTTGTATCCCATATTAAATATCTGCCTAATACAAAAATTCTATCTATCAGTTATCACTAGAATGATTTCATTCTCAGTTCAAGGCATTTTGCATTCACGATGTCAAAAGCAATTGCAGAGTTGCTTAAACTATTCCTCATATGTTTTTCAAGAAAAAAATATTTTATGGTTTCTTTTTTCACACTGAAACAGAGTTGGGTCCAGAGTATAAAACTCCAGATCAAGATTTTTTTCAACCAACCAGTTGAGCATCAAGAGTCTCAGTCACCGAGTATTCAACTGGTTCTTTGAAACAAAATCTTGATCTGGAGTTTCATTCTCTGGACCTGAATTACCCAACTCTGGAAACAAACTACATCATGTTCTATTTGACATCCGTCCCTTACATACACAAACTCTCGTTATATTGGTACCAGTACTCCAAAAGCTGCAAATCCAGCCTCCACCAGCATAATGCTGAGTTTGTGTATCAGGCTCAGATGGAGACTATTACAAATACATGCTGTTGACTTTTCTCCGTACTTCAGAATGAAAAATCAGTATTTATGTGAAGTTTGTGTTGAAGAATGGTTAGGTTAAAGATTAAGCTTAACATTGCTGGTAGGGTTAGGGTTGAGGTTTAATACCATAGCTAGGTTTAAGGTAAGGATAGGCAACCCTGATCCTGGAGTTCTGGTATCCAGCTGGTTTTCCGTCCTACCTTGTGAGTTGCTATCTGCCTGAGATCAGGTGTGGTTCATCAGGGACCAGGATGGAAAACCTGCTGGATACTGGCACTCCAGGATCAGGCTTGCCTGACCCTGCTTTAGGGTTAGGTTTATGTTGCAGCTAGGCTTAAGATTGGGGTTAAAACTTTATTTTTAAATATTTAATATCTTGGAAAAAAAAATCATGCTTAATGGGTCTAATGCCTTTCTGTTTCTGGACTCCAATAATCTGCTCCTTGAACTGAAGTTCTAAACTCACAACTGGTGGAAGAAAATTGAGCGACATTCATTTATGGATGACACCATGCTATTAAACCCAGGAAATATGTTTCTCAGGAGAGTTTCCCAGATCCCAACGTCCATATCAGTCTCCTCAATGATGTCATAGGCAAGGGCCAAGCACGCCGATGGACCTCCTGTGCTGGATCCAGGTAAGGCACGAATAACAATGGCCTTGTGCTCTGTAACGCCACTCGCTGCTCACCAAGCGTCTTCCTGCAGGATTTCCAGAATAGTTCTCTCCAATCTAGCCTGTGTGCCATTAATATGGCTTTCATCAAGTGTCCCCCTACAGGGCTTTGAAGGTTAATCCCTCTCTGGTCTTGGCATGAGCCCCATGGCATATTAGATGACAAACACTTATACTGGTTGATTTTACAGTAGAGGTTGTGCCAGTACTGAGAACCATTTTGATTAGGAGACCTATACAAACTACATGCATAAAACAGAAATATCACCCACAGCTGGAGAATTAAGCCACTGCAGACAAATGGATCTTAATTCCTACCATTCGATGTTGTAATATTGAAATTTTGTGTTTCACTTTCTGGAAGTACATCCTCCATGGTTCTGGTATGTTGTTACAGATACCTGCATCTTGGCTCTTTCCAGAGAGGCCACAAAGTGGTCAGCTCTACTGTGGTCCTGTGGCTGCCATGGAAACCTGCATGCCAGGTGCCAGTGGAGGGCGCTCTGCCTGTAGTGGGCACTGGGAACGACTTCAAACGGCTAAAGCTGTGCACCCTGAAGGGCGTCGCTGTGGGGCCTGGAAGCTCCTGGCGAGGCTGTGCAGCTGCCACTAGGCCGCAAAATGGCACACGGTAACCGTCCCAGATTAATGCATTTGGTGAACTATCAAATAACCTTCCTTATGATGTCAGTTACAATGTAACTGCCTAACTCACAGGTCAGGGGGTGGCCTTAAGCTGTCATGTGCCAGAGCTGCAGAGACATTGCCTGTGTCAGAAAACATCATCCCTTTCTGCTACGGGGCTTTGCTCTGACCCGGTACATGATAAACAGGGTGTCAGCGAGGAAGTGAAAAGAGGATCAGGAGCTTAACAAACTGTCTGATCGCTACATCACTGAAAACATGATGATCGGACTGTTAAGTGTTGAACGTGTTTTTCTTGTTTGTGAGACACATATGTCGATGCAGAATTGCATTGGATTTTTGAGAAAGTCGCCTGCAGAAAATGATGCATTATGAAGTCACCATAGGACTATGTTAAAAGTATTTCTCTTTCCTTGTTTTATAAACATTACACCTCGTTTCCCTCGCCCGGACTAGGGTCACCGGGGCCCCACCCTGGAGCCAGGCCTGGGGGAGGAGCCCATTGGTGAGCGCACGCAGGATTGTCCCCAGGTGGGCCCACCACCCGCAAGGGGAATGTCAGGGGTTCGGTGCTTTGTGGATCGGGTGGCGGCCAAGGGAGGCCCTGGTGGTCTGATCCCCGGCTGACGAAACTGGTTTTTGGGACATGGAATGTCACCTCTTTGGTGGGGAAGGAGCCTGAGCTTGTGCGTGACGTTGAGAAATACCGACTAGATATAGTCGGGCTCATCTCAACGCATAGCGTGGGTTCTGGAACCAATCTCCTGGAGAGGGGCTGGACGCTCTCTTCTTCTGGAATTCTTCTTGGGGTCTTGTTCACGAGTGAGGGTAGGCGAGATCGAGAGCTGGACAGACGAATCGGTGCAGCATCTGGAGTTTTGTGGGTGCTTAACCGGTTCGTCGTAGCTAAGAAAGAACTGAGCCAGAAAGCAAAGTTCTCGATCTATTGGTCCATCTTCGTCCCTACCCTCACCTATGGTCATGAGCTATGGGTAATGACCGAAAGAATGAGATCGCGAATACAGGCGGCCGAAATGAGGTTTCTCCGCAGGGTGTCTGGGCTCTCCCTTAGGGATAGGGTGAGAAGTTTGGATATCCGGGAGAGTCTCAGAGTAGAACCGCTGCTTCTCCACGTCGAAAGGAGCCAGGTGAGGTGGTTTGGACATCTGGTGCGGATGCCTCCAGGGCGGCTACCCGGAGAGGTTTTCCGTGCCTGTCCTACAGGGAGGAGGCCCCGGGGCAGGCCCAGGACTCGCTGGAGGGATTATATCTCTCGGCTGGCCTGGGAACGCCTCGGCATTCCCCCCGAGGAGCTGGTAGAGGTAGCTGGGGAGAGGGAGGTCTGGGTATCTCCCCTGAAGCTGTACTTTCCACCGTTCTTTCCTTTCAAACTTGCCCAACATTGTCATTTCCGTATAATTCCAGTTGTATCCTTTCTATTGGTCTCTGGTAACTACAAGATCTAGGCATTAGTCTGAAGCATAGATTTTATTATTCTGGGTATCGCAATGCATTAGTGCTCCTTGCCCACATCCAGATGATTGTGTACTCAAATCCCATGGGAAAGGGAGTACTCATATACCCGAGGTGGGGCTTAAGCTGCTGCGGACCCTGGCTCTGATCCTTCAGCTGTACATCGCTTTGGACTAAAGTTCTGCTGAATAAGTGTTTGTTGAAACAAAAGTTATTGTTTCAACATTGAACTATAGTTAAATGCGTCGAATTATGGTCAGTGTTAAATTGTCAACGTTGAAACTGAATTGATTTTTGGTCACATTTTCAATATTGAAAAACTGATTGTGGCAAAACCTTGATTCAATGTTGATATAAAGTGAAACATTGAAGATCAACGTTGTTCCAACCTTTTTGTCTGATATGGAATCAATGTCATTTCAACATAGGCCTATGTATGCTATCTGGGGAGTTATGGCTGTCTGGTGGCCAGAAATGATTAATTTTTGCAAATAAATTGCGGATTTAAATTAGGTGAATAGAATGGCGCCGTAGTTTATAGCCTACTTTGGTGAAATACCACGCAAGGATGGGTATTTTGAGATATGTGAATGGTGGGGACATGGCCGCGGTCCATCTAGCATAGCGGCTCATTATAACGATTTATCTCTGCGTACTGTATGTCCCGAAAGGATCAATAGGCTAATACAGGTTTCACCTGCCTTTAACGGACTCGAAATAAAACATTTAACAACAAACGTTTATTAGTAACGTCACTGTATGGATACATTAATAATAGGTGACATACATCTTCCGTAAAATCCTTCTTCGGGGTTTAACAACTCTTTCGCCATACTCACAGCTTTCATAAAACTCGTGAAATTACCTACAGGTGTCTTGTATCTTATTTCGCATGTTAAATCTTGCTTTAGAAACATTAACGATGTCCTGATATTCGGCGATAAAAGAAGTTTAGCGAGAAGCGCCGTTAAACGGGATATCGTATACGTATTAATAATATTTTTTTTACTTGTAAACCGTTTTAACATTTGATAAAAATCAACGTCAGCAAGAAATCTAGCAGTGCAATATGAAGCTAATGTTGCATAAATGCCAAACCGTTCGTTGTTCCAAGAAATCTGTCATTCAGTATAATTCTCACATATACTCAATTTAACTGAATGAATGAAAACTTTTTTCCCCTAATTAATAGTGTGGTTTTCTCCCTTGAGATCAAAGACTTCTTTTAAAGAATTCTATTATAGAGGGAAAACCAAGAAGCCGGAGAAGGTGGAGTACTTCCATCCACCCATGAGGTTTCCCCTCTCCAGCTTCAGGTACAGCCTGTCATCCCTCTCCAGATGCAGAAGTACTCCGTTGCTGGCCGCCTCACGCGTAACATCCTGGTCTCCGGCGAAGGCAGATATCACTGGGTATTCATTCTGCATAAGGTTTACCTGAGCAACGGAAGAAAACGGGTAATAGCTGGAAATTAAACACAGATATTTCACGTCATTGCATGTCAACAGCCCTGCAGCAATCGAAGCACCAAACTCTGACGACACCTTCTTGGCGGGTTTACCTGTATAGTCTGCCTGTTGTAGACTTTCACCACGTGAAAATTAAAACTGTAAATCCCTCTTCTCGGTGCTTGAAATACGCTCGATTTAAAATGAAAATGATTGCCGACGTTAACCAAAATCTGCAAAACAACAAATGCACTTTGAGTTTAAACATTTTCAGAACCACATTCAATATGAACAAAACGGACCTTAAAGAAGCTTTCAGGTTTTACATGTGTGTTTTCAACCGGCGTGGGACTTTCTGACGTGTTTTTGACATACAGAACGCGATTCCATAGCCTACACGAAATTATTGTGCTCTGAAAATTTAAATGGGGGATCTGTGTGATCCAAAATACATGAGCATATGCAAGTGTAGCAGTACACCTCACCTGGTCGAAGTAAATGGTCATGGATTTATTGCTCATTTCAGATGGTTCGTGATTCGTTCCTCTAACAGCGGAGAAAGCGACTTTGGCGCTGCCTGACCGGACCGTTATTCCCAGCGAATCGGTGACCCCTCCTTCTGCAGACGGGTTAGAGTCGCAAACCACCAAGCACTTTCCTTCCAGCAACACCGCTTCCGTGTCATTTTGCCCAGTGGAAAGAGCAGAGCCACATCCAAGAAGAATAATCAAAGCCAGCCGTATCAGGCTCAGTATCCGAAAGACACTGGGCATCTCCAGCTACAGCTGAGTCTGTATTCCTACTGAAACAAACCTTTTTCACGATAACAAGTCCGCCCCTATTTGAGTTAGTCTGTCTTCTGGCGCTGTTTATATAAAACCTGTTAATTGAAACAACATTAGAACATTGGACATTTTTTATTTAACTGCGCGGCATTTTTTTTTGTTTCAAGATAGAAGCAAACATTGTATTAATAATTGTAACCTATATTAAAAAGGAATTCAAAAATTTCGTCAGGTTCCCTTATGTAGCAATATCTCAGATTTTGGTTGATCAAAGTGAAAAATGTAACGTTTAATTTAATAACGGCTTATGTGTAACATGCTGGTCAGTGTACGAGGTTTGAATAATAGGGTCATGAAACGTATACAGTATTTTCATTCAGAACTGCCATACAGAATAGTTCATAAAAACTATCATTATTATAATAAGCGCTTCTCAATTACCTAATCTTATCACAAGCTTAGCAAATTTGTACAATATAAAATAAATCAGAAAAGAGTGGAGCATATTTATCCGGAATCAGGTTTACCTGTTAAAGTCATGCCTGTGGTACGGAGGCTGATTCTTAAAACGCAATCATCTCTAAAGTACCTGAAAGTGGAAAGTGTTAGAGTTGTGACGTTCGCGAACGAACCGATTCTTTTGAACGGCTCATAAACATGAACGATGGGAGCCGAGTCGCGGCTGGAGGGGAGCCGTTCTTTCTGTCGTTCTTTTTTTCCTATGCGTGTTTCACACAGATGCACACAAATTAGCTCCTCCGCGAGACAGAACAGTTATAGGGGGAGGGGCGCACCCAGCGCAGGGGTGCTACTGCCTAACAGCATGATGATAGTTGTGCACGCATCCTTCACTTCCACATTGTGTGGAAGTGTTTGTAGTAAAAGCTGTTTTGCACAGAAATTCATTGCAGCCGGCTTTGTTTTTGATGTTTATTTGTGAGTAGGTATTGTATGAATAACATAAGTCAACGTAGCTTTACACATACACACACTTTGTACTAAAGGTAAATCCAAAATAGTGATGTCACTGTCTAAGCAGAGGGATGTTGTGCAACCATATGGAATATAGTACACACATGACAAATGAGGTAATAATCAATATTTCAGAATAATTCAAACTCAGATATTGGTGTGTGATATCTGAGTTTTAATTATTTGACTACAAATCTCACCTCATCATTCCTCCCAGTGATTATTTCCAGGATAAACTGAGATGCCCCCAAGCTGGCTTCTTAAAACTGACTAAATATTTAAAAAGAGCCAAAAGAGCCGTTCTTTTGAACGGCTCTTTGAAAGGAACGGATCGCCAAGATCCGGATCCCCTCAAAGAGCCATAAATCCCATCACTAGAAAGTGTGGAGTGACAGAAAAGCGGATCGCAACCCCCCGCCCGCCCCTCCCTTTTATTAAAGCGCTCCCATTTAATCGCGCTTCGTTACAGCTCATATGGAGACTAAAGTAAGCATCTGCCTGTAATCTGTATCAAGTATTTTCTTTCTTAGAAAGCAAATGGAAGTGGTTTACTTAATTGGTTCGGTAACCTTCATGTTGTTTTTGGTCGTTGAGAGAAAAGTTTAACGACCTAGGAAATACTTGGGCAAACCCGGCCAAGTAGACAAATTTAAATGGAAGCGAAACACACAATGGACGGCGAGGTGGACTGGAATCCGATTTACTGCCGCGAAATCGCCTCAATAATGAAAACCTGAATCACAAAATCCAGGTTGGTGGCTGTCCAGAAACATATTGTCGTCGTAGACGGAACATTTCAAAATTATTCAATGAGGGGAAAAAAACCGAGCCCACCTATGTACCGAAGGGTGATGCGTTTTTCTGCCAAAGAAAGACAATGTTAAGTTTCAGCCTCCAATAGTCAAAACATTAAAACTTTTAACATTAGTTGTTTTACTTGTAAAATATAATAACTTGTAATAATCTGAACATTGATAATAAGGTAATTTTCACATAATGAAATGTATGTTGGCGCCCCGACCGGGGTTATACCTGCCTTGCGTCCATAGCCGACCCAGTCCTGGCCGGACTACAGTCCTGGCTGTAGAGACAGTACAGGAGGGGGCTCAGCACACAGCCCTGTGGGGATCTGGTGTTCAGTGTGCGAATGGAGGAGAGGTGGGGGCCGAGTCTCACAGACTGGAGCCGGTTGGTAAGAAAGTCCTTTATCCAGACACATGTGAGGGGGGGCTGAGAGTGACCAGTTTGGTGATGAGAATGTCAGGGATGATTGTATTAAACGGCAAGCTGTAATCCACAAGGAGCATCCAGACGATGCTGCCGCTCCAGATGGCTCAGCGCAGAGTGGAGAGCTACGGCGATAGCATGTTCTGTGGATCTGTTAGCATGATATGCGAATTGGTAGGGATCGAAGTCTTGGGGGAGACGGTCCTTGATGTGCTGGAGAACCAGTCTCTCAAAGCACTTCATGATTACTGGAGTGAGGGCTACAGAGCGATAATCGTTTAGGCTGGTGATGGGAGTCTTCTTCGGCACTGGTATGATAGTGGCTGATTTTAGGCAGGACGGAATGACTGCCTGGGCTAGGGAGAGGTTGAAGATTTTGGTGAAGATGAGGGTGAGCTGGTGGGCACACACTCTGAGCACCCTACCAGGGACTCCATCTGGGCCACCAGCCTTCTTGGGGTTCACTGCCAGGAGCCCCCGTCTGACATTGTGCTCCTTTACAGTGAGTGCAGTGGTGCAGGAACCCGGTGGGGGGGAGGGCAGGGCTGGAGCGGGGGGGGGGGGGAGCAGGGCTGGAGCAGGTGAGTGCTGCTGTTGTGATGATTCAAAGCGAGCAAAGAAGCAGTTTAGCTCCTCTGCTAGTGGCACTCAGATCTCCTGTTGTTGCATCACAGCCTCTGTAATTTGTGATGTTTTGTATTCCTTGCCACACCTCCCGTGTATTATGGCTGGACAGGTGGGACTCTATGATCCTCTTATGGTCCGTCTTGGCTTTTTTAATTCCACTTTTCAGAGCGGCTCGGGCAGCCCTGTACAGAGCTCTGTCATCTGACCTGAAAGCAGCGTCGCGGGCTCTGAGGAGTGTACAGACCTGACTGGTCATCCAGGATTTTTGGTTTGGGAAGACCTGTATGTGTTTGTCTACAGTCACATTTCCGATGCAGAACTTGATATAGTCCAGTACCATTCCTGTGAATGTTTCCAGCTCTTGGTGTTCAAATATGTCCCAGTCTGTCTGTTCGAAGCAGTCCTGTAGTGTGGAGAGTGCATTTTCAGGCCAGGTTGTACTAGTCACTGTGGTGAGCCTGGCACTACGTCTGAGGAGGGTGTAGGCTGGGGAGAGCAAAAGTTCGGAGAACAGGTAGTGTGCAAAAAAAAGTAGAAAAGGGATGAAAAAGAGCACTGAAAAGGAGAGCTGTGAGCCGCTGCAACCACGTGTGCCGCCATCTAATATCATCTAATACAGTGGTTCCCAAACTGGAGGGCGCAGAGGTATGGCGGAGGGGCGCACCAGTGGCATGTGCCACCCTAAAATAATCTCTTCACAGACTGGATGATTAAACAAATAAAGCAGCGCAACATTACAGTAACTAACAATAAATAAACCACTAACTTACGTGTACTATTAGAGCATTTATTTAAACTTTATTTTACCAGTGGCCTGTACTACGAAGCGGGGTTACTGGCTTATCGGGGTAACTTGTCGGATTTAAGGTACCACAGTTTAAATGGACTTCATATTCGCTCACTTACATTTTGCCCAGACTAACTTAAATCCAACAAGTTACCCCGATAAGCCAGTAACCCCGCTTCGTAGTACAGGCCACAGGTAAATTAGCTGAAAACCAGTTCTCACTGCTTTACGTGATATTCGGGAGAAACAGCAGATTACGCATCGGAACTTCCTGGGATACAAACGTCATACAAACGACACGTTCTTCAGCCAGTAAGGGCAAAGTTGTGTCGTCATCAGTGATGGGAATAACGGCGCTATAAATAAACGGCGTTACTAACGGCGATACTTTTTTCAGTAACAAGTAATCAAACGAATTACTGTTTCCCCCGTTACAACGCCGTTACTGTTACTGACAATAAAATGCACTTTACTATAACTGAGAACACTGAAGCGGTTTTCATGCGAGCAGTGTCTCTCTCAGCCATAGGACCTCTCTTTCTCTGGGGTGTGTATGTTTGTGTGTGTTCGGGGCCGGAGCGGGACACATAACCAGTGATGATGATTGGTGTGTCTGCACACGTGGTGTAACTGAGAACGCGATGATTGGCTTAGATTGAGTAAATTTCCATTGTTTGCCAATCAGAGGCAGAGTAGTGCGGGTGGTCACACAAAAGGACACGCACGGTCAGTCGCAGACAGTCACACACCAACATCCAGGAATCACAACGATGGCAAGTCCAACAAATTCAAAGGTAGCTTTTGCAAACTGGAAATATAAGCACTACTTTTCCCTCGCTGAGGTGAAAGGCAAAAATGTTTATGTAACGTGCAACTTATGCCCAGGAAAAAAGAGTCTCTCTGCGTCGGTAACAAGTAATTCTAATCTACTGAAGCACCTCACATCGTCACATGCCGCCACAAAATTAGTGGCTAAGAACGCAGGTGATAACGTGAGCTCTGCTACCAAAGAACATTTCTACATTTCTTCAGAAGCATAATTTATATTTAGACTTATTTGTTGACAAGTTGTGGTCTGTGCAATAAATATTTAAAGTTCTAAACCATCTATTGTGCTTTACTGTTCCACTAAAGTAATGATAATATTTATAATAATATGTTGAATTTGATAGTTGTCTCTCACGTTGTCCCACAACAACATTAAAATAGTGTAGATTAGTGTACAATGTTTTATATTTATTTATAGTTATATTAAATTAGATTTTTTTTTTTAAGTAACGCAATAGTTACTTTGCCTGGTAATTAGTTACTTTTATAATGATGTAACTCAGTTACTAACTCAGTTACTATTTGTGAGAAGTAACTAGTAACTATAACTAATTACTTTTTTAAAGGTACATGCCCAACACTGGTCGTCATAGAGGCTGTTCCAGTTTGTTCAGCTGGCTGAGAGGTCTTCATAGAATTTATCCTGCCAAGCATATTTTGGAAAGATTTAAGCTTAATATTTCATATACCTGTGAGTTTTGTGGTCAAGAAAAAGAAACCATTTTGCATATTTTTTTTCATTGTATTTACTCAAGAGTATTTTGGAAAGATATGGAATTCTATATTAGCAGAAAAATGGAATGTATGATAGAAATTTGTATATTTGATGTGCTTTTTTATACAGAAAGTGAAAGATTGAATTGTAAAGAACAACATATTATACATTTATTTATTTTATTAGGAAAATTCCATATACATAAGAAAAAGTGGGCTCGGTGTAAACAAAATTTTTCTCATTTTATTAACGACTTTAAATTGTATGTAAATCTCCTGGAACAAACAAAAAACAAAAAAGCACTGAAAACATGTAATGCTCTAAAATTATTGAAATTTATGTAATGTATTTTCTTTTCTTTTTTTTCTATTTTATTTCTTCTTTTTCTCTAGCAGCTAATGTTAACTTCACATGATTGTGTAATACCTCTTGTTCCTGTGGCATTGAGTTAACAAAAAAAAAAAAAAAAAAAAAAAAAAAAAAAAAAGCTGGCTGAGAGGTGCTGTACGATCTGTCTTAACTCGTCTTGCTCTCGCGAGGTTTTTGTACCATGTGACATGGTGACGCGTGATGACGTTTTGCAGCGCTGGACAAAAAATCTAACCATGATGCACTGCGTCAGGACCAGAATGTATTGCTTTAAGCCAGCACTGTAAGAGGCTACACAAAGTCGAACGCACCCATAGTTACACTCTGGAAGTGGCATCAAGGAAAGTGTTATTAGCCAAATAAATCATGAAAAACAAGGTTTAAAATTTTCTACAGGAAGTGCAGGGAGACTATCAGTTAATGGGTATGATTTAGTGTTGTTTTCTGCTATAGTATAGGCTGAAAGCTGCGGTTATCATTAAAAACAAAATGCGGCAATCGTAAGACAAACTTTAATTTGTGTACGCCAATGAATATTAACAGGAATGTTAAATCTGCATTTGCATAATTTCAAACTTTATGCTGGACTTTTATTTTTAATTGATTGCTCTTTTTTCTCCCACAGTGGTGAAATTGCACCATTTGTATTTTGTAATTGCATTTGTTTCACTCAATTAGAAAAGGAAGTTGTATTTCAAATAAAGTTTGAATCTGAACCTGTGTAATTTGAATGGGGGGGGGGGGGGGTCAATAATGTTCCTATCTAGAAAAGGGGGCACTGCAGAAAAAGTTTGCACATACTGTCTGTATGAGAGAGAGAATTGCCTTTATAGGCGTCATTTTTAAATAATGCTATGAGTAGATTTGGTGTCCAACTTAGTGGTATTTCAGCTGCCATAAAGTTACAGTTTGCAGGTGTTACAACTTACAGTTATTACTATCATGTAATATTAGTAAAACTTTACTGAAATGTATGATTTATCATTGATAGGTAACCAGAGAAATAACACTGAAGTTAACATTCCTGCCTCTCTCTCTCTCTCTCTCTCTCTCTCTCTCACTCCCTCTCTGTGTTTCTTTGACATCCACTTTCACTTCAAGGTGGGAATTGTGACTCTGTGGCCATCTCTCCCAAGATGAATCCCTGAGTAGTGAAACAGCATATTAATTTTTTTCTACGTTTACTCTCTTCCTTGTAAGCTGCTGCGCTTTATTTTAATTTTTGAAATCACACAACGTGCACATACAGTATATCTTCTGGTATGTCATGTGCTTTCGCATGTGGTATAAATAATCATAGTGGGTCGCCATGACCAAAGAATGCCAGGGCCATCTTTCGGCTTTCTTATAATTTAATTCTGAACCTCTTATATTTAGTAATCTATCTTTTGTCTCCACCTAGTGGCCTCCCTGAAAAGTACACAGTGTTTCTGGATCGCTTGTTCTGTCAATTGACGTGTCCAGTGAATATAAGAAATATGGCAGCAGCTTGATATACAGACATTATAACTGACTACAGCAGGGGTGCCCACACTTTTTCAGCTTGCGAGCTATTTATAAATGACCAGATCAAAATTATCTACCTACTATAAAAATGCAAAACATATATGTATACAATTTTTGAGTATTCTTTATTATTATTATTATCTGTTATTATTATTATTATTATCCATCCATCCATCCTGGATCTGAAGTCGGGTCGCGGGGGCAGCAGTCTCAGCAGGGAAACCCAGGCTTCCCTCTCCCCGGCCACTTCATCCAGCTCCTCTGGGGGGAATCCCGAGAGACCTAATCCTGAGGTCACCAAACCGGACACCCTCAACGTCCTGGCTGCACCTAGAAATTCTGTCCATAAAAGTTATGAACAGAATCGGTGATAAAGGGCAGCCCTGGCGGAGACCAACACTCACCGGGAACGAGTCCGACTTACTGCCGGCAATGCGGACCAAGCTCTGACACCGGTTGTACAGGGACTGAACAGCCCTTATAAGGCAGCCCGGCACCCCATACTGCCGGAGCACCCCCCACAGGACTCCCCGAGGGACACGGTCGAATGCCTTCTCCAAGTCCACAAAGCACATGTAGACTGGTTGGGCAAACTCCCACGCACCCTCCAGGACCCTGCCGAGAGTATAGAGCTGGTCCACTGTTCCACAGCCAGGGCGAAAACCACACTGCTCCTCCTGAATCCGAGGTTCGACTATCCGATGGACCCTCCTCTCCAGCACCCCCGAATAGACCTTACCAGGGAGGCTGAGGAGTGTGATCCCCCTATAGTTGGAACACACTCTCCAGTCCCCCTTCTTGAAGAGGGGGACCACCACCCCGGTCTGCCAATCCAGAGGCACCGCCCCCGATAAACATCAGGTTGTTACAAAGACCATAACTGGAACTTACCACTTAAAGTCACAGTGTATTGATAAACTTAATGGGATTTATGTTGTGTCAAAAAGTTTTTATGGGCCTAGTGTCCCTGTCCATGTGGTTAAAAAAATTCGGGGCTCATCCCATACAGTGATGTGTGACGTTGACCTGTGCAACACCCGAGTAGAAGTAGCACAAAGAAGTGACATCCTTGTTACACAGTGTGTACACCTCAGGTCAGCAGACTATGCGTGTGATGATGAGTCCGAGGAGTTATCTGAATCCATACTGACTGAAATGGTGGAGCAAAAGTGGTTTGGGGAGGCTAGAAAAAAAACAGTGCCTTCAGCGGCAAAATCAGGCCAAAGGTGAAGGCGCTAAATTTCGTAGCCTGGTTAACATTGGAGGGCCAGAGAACAAAATGTATTTATCAATACATGAACCGAAGTTGGCATACTACAGTAGACTAGGTAGGATCTTGGTCTGCTACAATGCCAAGACCAATACATGGCACTGCCCTTGCAGCAGAGGGAGGCCACCATGCATACACAAATCCATTGCAAAATGGCATCTCTTTCAAATTAAGCGTGAAATATTCCAAAGAGTATCAGACTCAGAAGAAGAGGCCAGGCCGCAAAATGTGGATTCCTCTGGCCAGCGGTGGCAATACCCTCCGGAGACAGAAGGCCTGAAGCAGATGGTTCAGTACATATACAACTGCGAGAAATTGCCTGTGACGCTTGCAGAGACTTTTACTGAGGACTTAAAAAAGGAAGATATTCCAAGGTGCCTTATACCTGAAGAGGAGGTCTGCTCTCAGTGTCCCGGAAATGTTCCTCTCAGTGATCCTGTTCTTATTTCAAGAAATGCAAAGGTGGCAACCCTTACAGGAGTGGTAAATGGTAAGTGTTATTTGTTGGTCAAATTATATCTGTTACTCTTATACTTGTCCTTAGAGAGTTAGGACATTTTTAGTTTAGTTTTTTCCAGTACAAGTCTCTTGCCAGTATACTGTTAAAAAAGTACAGTGCATGTTATCTATAGTGTCTTGTTAATGTTTTGTTACCAGGTGTGTCCACTTACTGTAAAAGATGCAGCTGCTGTTGTATGTATTACCGCTACCAGGACTGGACTCATGACCTTCACAATTGTAATGATAGAGTGCTGCTCAGCATCCACCTTTGCCTTTTCATCAGGAACTCTTTGCAGGTTTGATTTGTTTCTGAAATGATTCATTAGTAAATTGTATCTTTCATATTATTAATATTAACCTTATTATTGTTAATTTGGACTTCTATTTTATAACATTGCACAATCAAAAAGGAGTGGTTCAGGATACATTTCACTGCGTGGTGTACTTGTATAGCTTGGGACACGTTTACTTTTAAATAAGTTTAAATTTTTGTATTCCTTAACAGGCTCATGTCTGTCATGACTAAGGACCATATTGCAAAGGACGACACAAGTGGCTTATCCTTCTGAGAGAGACTTTCTGCATGCCTACTTGCATTTTGAGGCATTGACTGCCCATGATTACTCCTATTCGTGTGTAAAATGTGGTCATCATCCTCCAGTAGTTGTAATGGATTTACACAAAAAAGGGTGTTTAACATGCCAGGTAAAGTGTAAAATCATATTGTTTTTTCATATAGAATTTTTTTATATTAAAATGTAATTGATTTGTATTTTCCAATTTCAGTCAGTGAAATAAATATGCCACAAGAAAACTCCAATGGTGAGGTGAACTCAGAAGACTTTTGGGACACCGTGTCAATGGAGATGATCTCATTTGGCTTTTTGAAGAGTATGTTCATCATGTGTACATCTGGTGACAAGTATTTCAGTAATTTAAGGAAGAGAGAGAATGGCAGTATTCACATTTTTGTGACAATATAATATTCACCTAATCATTCATCATTTTACATATTAGTTGCTGAGTTAGTGGCAGATTTTGGTATCCTCCAAAGGGGCAGGTGGACTAAAACATAGTTTTACATTACAATAGTGATCAAGTGACCATTTAGTAGAGAATATTTCCAGTATCTGTTAGCCAACACATCTGTTGTATGTGCAGCCTAAGGCCTGTTTCCTGTGTCATGTTTTTTATTATAGGTGGGGACAGAAATCCGTACACAGTGAAACCCAGTTTTGAGAATTGGGGGCCCTGGATTGGTAGGGAAACACGGAAGGGACCAAGCGTATTGAACACAGAGTGGCAGAAGGTACATAGTACAAATCCTCAAGGCCCCTTCAGTGATATGGATGTAACGGAGGAAAGACTGTGTGATGAAGTACTGAAGTTGAAGGTTTGTAAGATCTGTTTTATCTCACTTTTAGCTGTTCATTATCATAAATGAAGTCAGTGTGTATTTATCATACAGTAACTGTTTGTAGCTGAAGAACCTGTCTCAGCATCCATCTTCTTAATTATAACTATTGTTTGATGTTTTGAAACAGGTTGTAGACATAAGGAAGCTGTGCAAGGCCTGTGGAGTAGCCAGTAAGGGTTCTAAAACTGATCTTATCCTCAGGCTAAGAGGAGAGATGCAAAACAGAGCATCATATGATAAAATATTCCAAAAAGTTTGGGGAGCATCAGGTAATTGTTCAACCCGCAGTGAAGATTAAAAAAATATGAGATGAGTTTGTTGTTCGAGTGGATGTTTTCTTAATGATCTTTCTCTTTCCCAGGTGGTTGGGCAGCCATTTTATGTCCTTGTGGTGTTGTCTACAGCTTGAAATTTCTTCTTCGTGCTGAAAGTCCAAGAGACTTTGCAGACATGCTGTTTTCATGGAAGCACATCCCAAATATCTGCATTTATGCCCGAGGACTGGCCACCCATGCAAATTTGAGAAGACCGGAGACAATTCCGTTTTCACCTTTTGAAGGACGACTAGCAGAGCCTACTGAAGAGAACATTAGGGCAGCTCAGAGGGGACTCCTCACCATTAACCTACCTTGGTTAAAAGAAAAGGAGAAAGAAGATGTGAACTCTCATCCTGTCACTGGATCCTCACAACATTATGTACTTTATGACAAATTTCATGAACGTAATTCCAAAGATGCTCGAGATGCTCTTAGGAAAATTGGTCTTGTCCCTGAATTGGCTGGCAGAGTTAATACGCAAGCTGCAGAACAGCTTTTTTCTGGCATGAGAAAAAATAACTACTTTTTTAATGTGATGTCCCCCACAGTTCATGTGTTTCTTGTGCGCAACATGTTGCACATTCTCAATGAAGAGAAAAACAATGCAATGCAGGGAAAAATCCACAAGGCTCTTGGGCGCTCTGTAAAGATTACATCTGATTGCATGGGAAGGTTGGTTGTAGGTAGGTGTTTAACATGTTCTTCTAACCTTGGTTAATGTCTTGCAAATTTTACAGTTGTGGGTCTTTTCTGTTTCCTCAGAGAAAGAGAGCGAGGGACCAGAATTTACCCAGTTTAATAATATAACACCCAGCACGAAATGCTGGGGCAAGCCCCTGTTCTCAATTGCAGCGTGAGCTGGTAATGAACAATAATTTGCAATTGATACAAAATAATATTTCATATGCAGGTTTCCCCAAAAACAATTTATACATTCTTTTCTCTTGGCAGCTTACCAGAGCTCTTGCTGCCAGTGATGATGCAGAAGTGGCACATGTTGGCTTTACCATCATTAATGGAAAAGATTTTCGAACTCTGGCAAACCCTTGTGAGGTTGAAGGAAATGTAAGACAGATATACCATGCAATGCAATAACAGGTTGTAGTACAGAACATATTTTTATAATATTTTTTGTTTTACAGGTCCTGAATTCCTCTTTCAGTGTGCTACAAAGAATTGCACTCTCACAGGTTCATTGTTATGCATGTATTTTTTGAGAACTAAATGTAATTTAAATTAGATTATATTGTTAAACAGATGTATTTTCTTTCATAGAATTTAGACATATACACAGCTGCCCCCCATTTATGAGGATCCCACTGAAAACTTACCTGTATGTATGATATGTTTTATAACCTTGGCCATGTTTCTGTCTACAAATTAAATAACAGTCAAACAAACGTTTTCTACAAATTGTAGGATGACATCAGCGTCAAGGATGCTGTGATTTTTCCATCCTGGGTGCCAGGTCACTGGATGTTATGTGTGAGTCTGTTTAAATGTTTACACATTGTTTTGCATTGAGAACTGTAAAAGTGAAGTCAGATTCAAATCTTCTTAACCTGACAGTGTCATAACAATGAATCTTTACAGATCATGAAACCCAGATTGAGAGAGCTGTATTTTCTCAGCTCTCTAATGGCGCTTTTCCACTGCATAGTACGGCACGACACGGTTCAGTTCAGCTCACTTTTGGGGGGTTTTCCACTGGGAACAGTACCTGGTACCTGGTCCTTTTTTTAGTACCACCTCAGCCGAGGTTCCAAGCGCGCCGAACCGTTACCAAAACGTGACGTGTAAACTCTACTGGTCACTGATTGGCCGGAGAAAATCGTCATTACTGCGTCACTGAACTTGCGACACGAGACACAACAGACCCGCTAGATTTTTAGCACAGCCAGCGAAGGTTCGGACGCACCATTTTGTTTTAACTAAAAATGGTCTTGCTGTTAAAAACATCCACATGCCGAAAATGAAGAACACCATTCCGTCGATATGCTCCATTGTTGTGTGTTTGTTTGTGGCGCATTTACGATGATGTCACGGCAATAGAGGCGGCGCAACTATAACGACACGTGAATAATCCCGCCCACTCTAAAGCGGCACTAAACTGCAGTCGAAATGCAAACCGAGCCGAACTGAGCCAAACCAAGGTGAGCTGTACTGAACCGTGCTGTGCCGTACTATGCAGTGGAAAAGCGCCATAAGAGGGAAAGGCTTTCATAATGATTACACTGCTCTATACAGGTTCTGCCAAGTTCTATTGTGGGGCAGTAGTGGCTTAGCGGATAAGGAAGCGGACTTGTAACCAGAAGGTTGCCGTTTGAATCTTCAACCGCCAAGCTGCCACTGAGGTACCCTTGAGCAAGGTACCATCCACACTGCTTCTCGGGCGCCGTTCATGGCTGCCTACTGCTCACGATTGGTAATTGGTTAAATGCAGAGATTTCATTGTCTGCTCTGTGTGCTGAGTACACAGTGTTCAGCATGGTTTACATTGTTCAGCATGG
Organism: Paramormyrops kingsleyae; assembly: GCF_048594095.1. NCBI lineage: Eukaryota > Metazoa > Chordata > Actinopteri > Osteoglossiformes > Mormyridae > Paramormyrops > Paramormyrops kingsleyae. Next base: position 25,883,375 of record NC_132800.1, on the reverse strand, counting down.
TTTACATTTTTGTTCTTGCTTCTTTTAGATTTCTTCTCATTGATTTGTGATGTATGTTACTGTCCACAAGGCACCAATACAGTGAAAACTGTTTCTCTGAGCAGTAAGCTATTTTTATTTGATGTGCGAAAAGGAACAAAAGATGCATCCATACAGTGCTGTTATCCCAGTGACTTTTCTAGCATCTCTCTAGATAAGGGGGGGTTATATAGGCCTTGCCTGAACATACTTTTGCACAGTATTTTACATTAACTCTTAATTTGGCTGAACATGTGTATAGCCCAGTATGAGAAGAAATTTAAAGGAAGTAAAGGTGGGGTAGTTCCGGTTAAGCCCTGCCATTGGTCTGTTCTTTAAGACGTTCTATCTTCAATTTTCTTTGTTCGCCTTTTGATAAATTTGCAGAGTGGTCCTACTTAAACCCCCGGTGTTAAGTAGAGAATGGTAATTAAACAATTTCTAACAGTGGCTTATGTTTTTACAGAAAAATTGCTCAGAAACTGTGCCCTGAACCATGGATAGAATTTGTGACAGAGGAACTTGAGGTATGTTACATTTGTAGGTACTGACTCATGGATTATACTGTACAATATGCCATATTGTAGTATTTTAATAGTTTATAAATTTAGGGCATTCCTCAACAGCATGCATCAGTAAGCTGTGGAGTTTTTGTACTCATGGTGAGATACAGTGCTAACTGCTTCTGCTTTCTAAATGAAGTACAACTTGCATTTAGTAATGTATTTTTCTTTCTTTTTTTTTTAATGTGTCCTGTCCGGCAGCTTTAGCAAGCAGAATAATGGTCTGAATGCACTGCTGTGTCAGACATATTTGCTTTACCATGAGGGGCTCTATAGACTCTGTATAGGCCCTTCATGTTGGTCAATTTCTTTTTATTTGTATATTTATTGTATTTTATTTTTAACACATGTAAAATATTCCAGTTGCCGAGCTGTCCGGAAGGGAGTGATAGTGAAGAAAAGGGGTAGGGAGAGAGATTAAAAAGGAGGTGATAGAGGAGAAAAAAAAAAAAAAAAACACGAACAAAGGGGGAGACAACAGTGGGAGAGAGGCTAAGAAAGACAGGAGTAACGTAAAAAGCACATATCAAGGGAAAAAAAAACAAAAAAAAAACAGCATTTGAAATACAACCAAAAATGGACAAATACAAAGACACAACCAGAATTAAAGAAAATAAAACAGATATACAGACATCCAAAATCGTTGCATGTGCTTGGAAGGGAGTGTGGAAGTGGGTTTGCATGTGTGTTCTTCTGTGTGGGGGATGTGTGTGAACACGTATACGTGTGTTGGGTGCGTGTGAATTTCTCCATGGAATGTACTTGATAGCAAGGGCGGGGGGCCGCAACCCCACCCCACAAGAGCCAGAGGCCAGCGGAAACAGGTCCAGGAGACCCAAGGCGTCCACAGCCCCCCAAGAGCACAGAAGAGCCAAGGCCCCACGTCCCCACGACAGCCGGGTCCCCACCCCAGCAGGAGGAGGAGGGGGGAGACCCCAGGCGCAACCCCCCGCAGCCAAAAGGGCACGAGCCCCAGAGAACCAGAGGCAATAGGCAGCCGACCCCGCGAGGGGGACGGCCGCTCCCGCACGGGCCAGAACCAGGGCCCCAGGACCCCAGGCGGCCGGGAGCCGACCGGCCCCCGGTAGAGAGCCCCACCCACGCCGGAGAGGCCCGAGCCCCCCCCAGGCCACCACCCGGGGAGGAGGGCCAGCAACCATGCCAAGGAGGCAGCCGCGCCCAGGAAGGAGCAGCTAGCCCCGGACCCAGGCCCACACTGCCCACACAGACACCTCGCAGACACACCTCTCAGCCATACACATAGACCATACACCCACTCACACAACAGACACATACACAGAGACAAAAAGACATAAGCCCATCCACTCCGGACCGCCCTCCGCCATGCGGGGGAACGGATGCCACCCCCCAGCCCCAGCCGCAACCCCAGGGCGCCGCCAGCCAGACGACTACCCGAGTGCCCCCCCACCACCGCTGGCAGGGAGCGGGGGTGTAGGAAGACCCGCCCACTCTCCTCCCCCACGCACCTGTGTGAGAAGTGGAGTGTTGGATGCATGTGTTGGTGAATGTATGTGGTGTAAGGAGTGAGTGAGTATGACTGTTGAGAAACTTAAGATGGATTTAAAATTGACGGGGGAAGCGCGGAGGAGCACTGCTGGCAAACAGCTCTCCTCCTCATCACCCCCCCGCCAAGACCCTCAATGTATATGGTGTAAGTAAAATTGAGGGGCGGGCAGCAGTGAAGAGGTGAGTGAGACCACCTCAGCGGCCCCACCCACCAACCTCTGAGTAGTGCCCCCACCCCCCAAGGCCCTGTGTGTATACTGATATGTGATGACTAAAGGGCAATTAAAACAAGGGGAGGCAGAGGGCCGCGCAGCACAGCGAGTAAGGCCATGTGGATGGCCCCCTCACCGCAGCGTGCGCAGCACATTCCCACCCCGAGATCCTACATGTGTGCGTGGCATGTTATGTGAGTGAGGGGGGAGAGGGGCTGGGATTCATGATACCAGGGGGGAGATCACTACCCCCTGGCAGAAGAGAGCCAGCTAACCAAGCTGGCTCATTAGGCACCCCAGCTCCCCACCGCGGCACGGGATGGAGCGGACCCGGGGGGCCCCCGGCGACATCACCCCGGAGCAGTGCCGACGCCAAGAGCTAGCCCCCACCCCCCCACACCCCGAAGGACAGCCCGCACTCAGTCACCCACTCATTCGACGACAAAAAGTGGCAGACTAGCCCGGGCTCAAGACATGCCACCCCCCAAACAGCGCAGGCCGGCCCCCCAGACATGGACCGTCCCACCCCCCCCGGTGGCGCCCAGGCCACCCCCGCGCAGGAAGGCGCCCACCGAGGAAACGGCCAGGCCCCGGGCACCAGAGCCCCAGACCCAAGCCATAGTGGGTTTATTAGGGATCATTGAGAACAAGTAATTGATTTTTGGCAGGACCATCATTTTAATGGTGGCAACTCTTCCAATAAGAGATATAGGTAGAGATTTCCACCGCACAAGATCCTCTTCCACCTTTTTTAACAAAGGAATATGATTCATCTGTACTAGATCTGAAAGCCTGGTGGAAAAATTTATGCCTAAGTATCTAAGGTTACCTGACTGTAAAGGAGTAGTAGTTGTGTTTTGGAAACTGCAATTAAAAGGCAAAACTGTTGATTTGCTCCAGTTGACGGAGTAGTCTGATATAGATGAGAACTGATCTATAAGTGATACTGTCTTCAGAAGAGAGGTTGGAGAATTCCTAAGAAAAAGTAATACGTCATCTGCATAAAGGCTTATCTTATGGTCTGTTTGTTCTGTTTGAATTCCTTTAATATCTACATTTTGTCTAATTGCTGCTGCTAGTGGCTCAATGAAGATAACAAAAAGCGAGGAAGAGAGTGGGCAGCCCTGCCTGGTGCCCCTCTGCAAACGGAAGCTTTGGGAAATGAATTTGTCCTAACACATGCATTTGGGGAGCAGTATAGTGTTTTAATCCAGCTTATGAAGGATGACCCAAATCCAAATTTGTGTAGAACTGCAAATAGAAATTTCCAGTTGACTCTGTCAAATGCTTTCTCCGCATCTAGAGATATAACTGTGGTTTCTAATTTGTTAAAGGAGCAGTAGTCTATAACATTTATTAATCTACGTGTATTATTGGCTGAGTGTCTACCCTTCATTTTACCTCTGTTTATAGTATGCTCTGTATATCATCCTGGGAGGGTCTTTTGACTTCTCTGAGGTAAGTTTGTAAACTACTGAGAGTAGAAGCACAAATCAAAGATACTGTCATTATATGGCTTTTCAGATATATTAGGAATAGACTACAACACCTCGTGTCATTACAATAGACCAAATGTACAGTGCAACGAAATAAGATTTCTAGGAATTCTAAAATGCAATACTGTATTAATACATTGCCCGCAGTGTTGTTGATTTTTCTGCAGTACTCCATATATTGCAAGACCCAAACCCTCAATGTTATTCGTCAGCTTTAAAATGCAGAATTTTACAGTACCTTATACTGGATTATTTAAACTGCAGAAAAGTAAGTATTTTAACATTAGTGCTGTCTTCACCTTCAGTTTGTCCCTTTATTCCTTGCATAGATGTAAACGTTCAGTTTAAACTCACATACATTGATACTGGATACCAGCATGCTCATAATGTTCTACCAAAGGAACTATCGCAATATGTTACCATAACTTTTTTTTTTTTTTGACATCGTGTAGTCAGCCATGCCTACCATCAGGAGATGGTGGTCAGTTCTTCTGCTGGAACATTATCCTGCCAGGTTAGCAAATTATATTTCTAATGTTGTTTGTACTACTCTTATAGTTTGTTTTACTAAACAGTATTTTTTTATTTTTTGTTTGTATCATAGACCAACTGCTGACACACAGCAGGTAGCACGGAAGCGGCTGCGAACTGTTGAGAAACAGCCTGGTAATGTTTACTTTTTAAAGGTATAATGCATTTTGTTTTTTGAGTATAATACATTATCAGTCCTGATGTCCTCTATTTCTTGTTAGTTGGAACCAGTCACCAGACCATAAACATCCTTCAGGTGAAATTGCATTCAATGACATTTTAGTTGGGGAAAAAAAGGAATTAATCAATTTTGTTACATTTTTTGATTGGAATATTCTGGACATTTTAAGCTTCCTCAGGAAATTCTATGGATGATCTTGGAGGAGGTTGTTCTTCAAGTTGGTGACACTGCAATTGGCACCCTTGCACTCACTTGCAAGTGGTTTCACAGCATCGTTAGCCAGGAGTGCTTCCGTAATGAGGCACACTTCAAGTGGACGGACAGTAAGTTGTGTTAATATGCCATTGCTTTGTGTTTCACATACTAATATGACCTAACTGTCATTGACACTTGAAATTTTACTTCTTTTCTTATCAACAGGTGTGGTGAATTGGAACAGATTCACATCAAGTTCCCTACATCCTTTCAGAGTGCTACCACTGTCATAGCCTGTACAAAAATCACGGTCTAGGCTTTAGGGGATCTGGCAAAAGGTATGAACTGCAGGGATTTTACTCTGAGGACAGCTTTGCAGGCTACTGTAGCCAGGACTGCTTTTATCAAGCTGGTGGCAGTATTTGAGATGTTTATATGGTTATGCATGCCTACATCTATTCATGCCCTTTTATATTTATTTTTTCATATTTCTTGTTCCTGTTTTGGCTTATTTATTGTTGTTTATTTTCAAAAACTCCTCAGGGATGGGTCTTAATAAATAATGAGTGAACAGGCTCTGTTTGTGTGCCTTTTTGTACCCAAGTAATTGTTGTGCAGTGTTTTTGTCTTCACTCTCTGAATGTGTAATTGGATGATGCAAATTGATGCAATTATACAGAACCTGCATAATATTTAAAATATAACATCCTACAACAGATATTGAATGATTTTAAATTGCAACAAGAATGTTAAACTTACCGAAATTCAAAATTAGTTATTTAGTTTTTAATACAGGTTAAAAGTATAGATTAAAAAGTATAAAAAAGTTTAAGTATAACTATGAACAAGATAGAAAAAAAATACACACATGAATCTATACACTCAATGGCCACTTAATTAGGTGCACCTTGCTAGTAGCGGGCTGGACCCCCTTTTACTGTATACAGTGACAAGTCTCCATCACAGTTGAATTAAACGTTGAAATCACACAGCACAAGACTTGGCATGAAAAACAACGTATAAACCACAACCTAGGCAGGTAAAAGTTAGTAACTCATGTAAAAGATAAAAAAACAAGGTGTAAGGTGTAATGAGTGCCAGATTACAGCAGCCACTACATGTATTATGAACAAGATTTATGAGTATGGATATTAAAGACGTCCAAAGTTATTGAATGACTGGAACTCTTTTTGAAATAAGTTGTTCGGCAGTCTGTTAGTGTGTATTTTTATTGATGTTACGTTTTCCTGAGGGCAGAGGATCGAAGTGTTGATGACCGGGATGAGACGTGTCCTTGATGATGTTCTTTGCTCTGCTATGGTACCGGGTGTTGGCAATGTCCTCGAGTGAGGGAGCCATTTGGCTTAAAAGCTAGTGTTAGGTTTGTGGAATATCTAAACATGAATAATCGTATAAAAGGTAAAGTGCATGAGCATATTGCACAGAGATAGAATATTATATAGGAGCTAAATACACATTAATTTGAATATTGCAGCAGAATATAAAATATATATTGGACAAAAGAAATATTGGTATTGGACAGTCATCTTACTGTGCTAAGGGGATGGGGAGGTAGAGTGTACACATAACACAGTGACTAGAATAAATGTAATTTGCAGCGTATCTGACATTGACATCCGGAAGAATGGAAGGTTGATTTAAAAAAAAAAGTGTGTTCAGCAGGAGATCGCGTGTGGATGTGTGTGGTTATAAACTGGAACGATACCGCTTAATGCAAAGCAAAACATTACACATCCCAGCTCATCGCATGTTAAATGGTGAAAGTTAGTGGCGGAACCAAGCCGTTCCAGTTGTATTTTGCAGGCTGCGTTCCAGTTTCCGTGTTTTTTGTCACCGGAAAAAAGGTTTAACGATGATTGGACGCTTGAAACCCGCCCATACAGCTTGGGGAACGCCCATTACGTTCTCTGATTGGATGCTTGAAACCCGCCCATACTGCTTGGGGAACGCCCATTTTGTTCTGCAGAGACTCATAACTCGACGGGGCGTAACCAGATCTTTCACAGTGCGGTGAGGGTGGCGAGAGTGAGCGGGCACCTGCCCCTTCCGCCCGACGGGGGCGTAACCAGGCCATTCACAGTGTGGTGGGGGTGGCGAGAGTGGGTGGGCACCGGCCCCTTCCGCCCGACGGGGGCGTAACCAGACCATTCACAGTGTGGTGGGGGTGGCGAGAGTGGGTGGGCACCTGCCCCTTCCGTCCGACGGGGGCGGAACCAGACCTTTCACAGCGGGGTGGGGGTGGCGAGAGTGGGCGGGCACCGGCCCCTTCTGTCCAACGGGGGCGTAACCAGACCTTTCACAGCGGGGTGGGGGTGGCGAGAGTGGGCGGGCACCGGCCCCTTCTGTCCGACGGGGGCGTAACCAGACCTTTCACAGTGGGGTGGGGATGGCGAGAGTGGGCGGGCACCTGCCCCTTCTGCCCGACGGGGGCGTAACCAGACCTTTCACAGTGGGGTGGGGATGGCGAGAGTGGACGGGCACCGGCCCCTTCTGTCCAACGGGGGAGTAACCAGACCTTTCACAGTGGGGTGGGGATGGCGAGAGTGGGCGGGCACCTGCCCCTTCTGCCCGACGGGGGCGTAACCAGACCTTTCACAGTGGGGTGGGGGTGGCGAGAGTGGGCGGGCACCTGCCCCTTCTGCCCGACGGGGGCGTAACCAGACCTTTCACAGTGGGGTGGGGATGGCGAGAGTGGACGGGCACCGGCCCCTTCTGTCCAACGGGGGAGTAACCAGACCTTTCACAGTGAGGTGGGTTATTATTTGATAAAAACAAATTTCATTATTTAATCAAATAAATTAATAATTTTATTTACTTTAATGCACTGAACCAGGGCAGTAACTGGATATCATTATATTTTCCAATGATTTTTGTTTCTGTTATGTCTCCACTTAAATGGTCCTTATTTACACTGATTTACTCTAATTGTGTCAGTAGTAAAGTGAATTAATTTAATTTAATCCACCAGACTGTGGTGTCATTATGTTACTCAGTTATGCTTTGGGTGACGCTGAAGCAGGACATTAATAGGACAGAACAGAAAGCCTTTATTGTCATTGTACAGGGAGGAAATACAGTAAATATATAAATGTACATATACAGGGGAGGGGGAAAGCCCCCCCCGCAATCAGGATTACATTTAGTTACATTTTAGTCAGAGAGAAAAGCTATAAAATTATATTTTTGTTGTTTATTCAGCTCGCTGAACACACATTTATTTTAGTCAAACATACATTTCAGAGTGAAAATGATTATAAAGGTTAAAAAGCAGAGATTTTACCTTTTTGCCAGGAGAACCAGCAACACGTCACAGTGACACTGAGGAGAAAAGAACCCAAAACCCTGGACAGAGGAGCTCAGTGAATGAGGAGGTGAATCTGTACAGGGGGGTCAGTCCATCAGAGGAGACTCTGTAGAAGGACAGAGCACCAGCCCCCCAGTCCAGATACACTCCTACTCTGTGGGAGCCTGAGGGCTTTATGGGTATGACAGTCCATTTATGATTGTGAAGGACAGAGTAACTGACCGAATCACAGTACAGACACCATGACTTGTCATTGAATCCAAGCTGACAGTCATCCTCTCCTTTCCTCCCGATCCCTTTATAAGTCACTCCTATATGGGCTGCACCTCCATCCCACTCAGCCTCCCAGTAACAGCGGCCAGTCAGACTCTCTCTGCACAGAACTTGGGCGCAGTCCTCAAACCTCTCTGGATGATCAGGATATGGCTGCCACTCTGCCCCCATTGTCACCTTCCTGTTCCCCTCTGACAGAGACAGGCTTCTGTGTGCTGTGTTGGGGTCCAGCGTCAGCTGGCAGGAGTCTGTAAGCAGGAGGAAGAATTATTAATACCATCAGGCAGCCTGTACTTTATGTTTCTGTACAATATAAAAACAGCACAGCTTCCCCGAACGAAGCGGGAACTGAAGTTTATGAAATAGCTCAGGAAATGTCGGACGGCGCGTGACGCCGGCGGGAAGAGCCACCAAAATGCGGCGCGAGCTAAACTAACAGCTTAATTACGGGTAAATAAAATTACAAAGCAGCGACATTCATCAGATATATTCATCACAAGCATATTTACCACAAAACGGCACCAGATATTAATACTAAAAGTCAGTGTCTTTCCTTCTAACCGCTAAATCCGGCGCGTGCGGCGCCTTGCTGCTCTCCGTCTTTCTACAGGGAGTTTACCTTTGAAAATGGCCATCGATAACAGAATATTTAAGTAATATTATTACATATTTAAAGTGACATTCAATAAAGGTTTGGACCTGGATTCTGATACAAACTTCCGAAGACGATTCCGGTCTGAATGCATTTCACATGCATCGGCTTATTTCCGTGAAGCGTGTCATACTGCATCTGCTGATCCGGGAGAAACACTGCGGTGTCAAGCGGGGCGGAATACTGGTGCCGCGCAAAGTCGGCAAACTAATGATAATACCATTTACAAACCATCAATAAAAGCGGATTAAACTACACAGAACGTGCATCATGAAAGGTTATCTCATTAATTCAGAAAAACAGGATGATTGTTACATTAATTCGGAAAAGCAGAATTGACTGTTTTTCCGATTAATGCAATACGCTTCCATATTGATCCGCTTACCGCGCGCGTGACTCTAGATTCGGCGCCGCTGCCGCGAGGCGTGAGCCCCGCATCTCGCGCAGGCACGTGGCCGCGCTAATCTGTTAACATGGGCGCCGAGATGAAATTCGACATTTACCACCGCACATCCAGTGTGTCCCGGGCGCAAATCTCTTTTAGCACCGTGGTTTGTGAAATCTTATTAATCATAAGCAAAGCCCTACATGATTGGCTGCCTCATTAATATTTATGAGAGGGGCACTACCTGATTGGCCAGTGAACATCGACACGTGCTGCCTGTTTTTTCTGCCTAAGGCGGGGCTGCCCAAATCCAGTGCTGGGGGGCCGGCGCCCAGTGTAACCAAGTTCTTTCCCTGTCCCACCGTAAATGATTCAGCTCAAAAGCTGTGTGGTAATTAGCACAAGCAGTTGAATCCGGGGTGTTAAATGAGGGGAAACCCAAAAATGTGCAGGTCTCTGGCCCTCCAGGCCTGGATTTGGCCACCCCTGGTCTAAGGCATTCACTGCCCAATCAGGAATATACTCTCATGAATATTAATGTATGTTCCAGAACCGCTCTGTAAAAATGCAAATTCACATTTTGCACATGAGGAGAGTCCAGGATCACTGCCTATAGGTGCCGTCTTAGGACAATACTAACGAATCTCACACAGAAAACACATACACTCATGGCATGTGCAAAAAGAACAAATGCAAAGGATTCTTCTTTTTATTAAAGATATACAACTACATCAGAATATATTTTAACCATGTTACACTCCCACACAAACACAAAGATGATATGAGCAGCTATTTGTAAAAAATATTTTTAAAAACGATTAAATGAATTGATAGTGTTTTTGGTGATGATTTTGATGTTTTATTTCTCTCATTTGGATGTTGTCTAAAATGACACACAGAAACTCACCGAAACACAAACATGGAAATCCATCTACACACAGTGCAAAAGCCACACTCATCACAACAATAGTGTGAATACAACCATAACATAGTATTAATGGTATTATTAATAAAAACATGCAAACACACTTACATTTCTGTAAACCTGGTCTGGTCCTGCACTCTCCACTGTGGTCCACACTATAGGAGAAGCAGAATGACATAGTGCTGCTTTATCCATTTATTTATTGGTGCCTCTTCTTCACATACATGCATAAGTATCTGTAGCATGTCAGACACACACTCTGTACTCACTTCAGCTTCTCCAGTTTACAGCTGGGATCCTCCAGTACAGCAGAGAGCAGCTTCACTCCTGAGTCTCCTGGGTGATTGTAGCTCAGGTCCAGCTCTCTCAGGTGTGAGGGGTTTGACCTCAGAGCTGAAGCCAGGGAAGAACAGCCTTCTTCTGTGACTCTACAGCCTGACAGCCTGCAGAGAGACAGACAAAGACTCCCCAATAAATAAGATCACCTCACCATTACAAGCATTACTTATAAGTAAAAGTTACTGCTGTAATAAATATTTCAATAATCACGTGAAATTAACACCTTCCGAACATTTTATAAGAACCTATACTCCTCAGAACAAGAACCAGATGTAGTTGATATAGAATCATTTTTAAATAATCTGGATTTATGTAATCTGTTATGTAATCTGGACCCATATTAATCAATGAAATAGCAGATACCCTTGATGCACCATTAACATCAGAAGAACTCCATAAGGTCCTCAACCAAATGCCTAACAACAAAGAGCCCAGAGCGGATGGTTTCCCTGCAGAAACCTATAAACATTTTTGGGATGTATTATCTTCACTCTTCAATCGCGGGGACGCCTTCCTACGCATTTATATGAAAAAATCTCTAATCAAAAACATAAAATGACTGCATTATTATGTAGAAACAATGAATTTTATCAATAATATATAAAAATATATATTTTTATAATATATAAAAAAATGTATAATATATAAAAATATATATCAGTAATATATAAAAATATATATACAGAATCCATGACGTCATTGAATCCAAGCTCACAGTAAAAAGGCCTCGACGCCCTCCCACGCGCGGACGCTCTCCCACGGGTGGACACTCTCCTACGTGCGCCTTGCCACCCTCGTATGCGCGGACGCCCTCCCACGTGCGCGCCTTGCCACCCTCGTATGCGCAGATGCCCTCCCACGCGTGGACACTCTCCTACGCGCGCGCCTCGCCGCCCTCCCACGCGCGGACGCCCTCCCATGCGCTGACACTCTCCTACGCGCGCGCCTTGCCGCCCTCGCATGCGCGGATGCCCTCACCAAACGAACTCAGACCCCTTTGAAACTAACCAAACTGAGACTACATCGGGAGGTGGTCTCAGTCCGGTTTGCTTTTAGTCTACGTCACGGTTTGTTTAACTTGTGCATTATGAACACAAAGTGGTCCTGGCTTGCTTCGATAATTTTTACCCTTTAGCTTTGCCGTAGGCAGATCACGTGGTATAGTCCCGGGAAACAAGCAAAAATAATGGCTGCAAGTGTGGGACGCGGAATAGTTTGTTCAGAGGAGGAGACTATGGCGCTTCTAGACATTTGGAACGAAGAAAACATAAAACATCAACTATCTACAACACAAAGTAAAGGTCTGAGAGCTTTAAGACCTTGAAGTGTGAACAGAAAAAGGACTGAGGCCCCATCTGAGCTGAAGTAAACCAGAAAGAGAACTGAGTCCCCTTTCAAATGAACTCGCATTGTGAACACAAAGAGAACTGAATCCCCTTTCAAATGAACTCGCATTGTGAACACAAAGAGAACTGAATCCCCTTTCAAATGAACTCGCATTGTGAACACAAAGAGAACTGTTCATGGTTGCAGGTGGCTGGAGCCAATCACAGCTGTCCTCCAGGACAGCACCAAATTTTATTGGATAATGCATAACGTACAAGGGTCGTTGTGAGGTAAGGAAGTAAACTTTCCTCCTTTTAATCAAGTAGTCAGCTAGCTAATTGCAGAAACCCTTTTATCGAAGAAAAAAAAGATGAGGAGTATCGTACGTTTCAGCAGGAATGGACAGAGGTATCGCCTTTGTGGAGAGAGCAGGTTCTGCATTGTGTCTAATATGCAATGATAAAATTGCATCGATGAAACGGTCAAATATAAAGCGGCACTTCGACACACGTCATACTACATTTGCATCGAAATATCCTGCGGGGGACAGCAGGAAGAAAGCATGTCAAGAGCTACTGTGCAGAGTGCAAGCTACTCAGCAGCAACTCCGTGTTTGGACCTAACAAGGTGACTGGAATTCGGCTAGATTTGCTGGTGCTTTAGCAATTGTGAGAAACGGAAAGCCATTCACAGATGGGGAGTATTAATGGTAAGAAGTACTTTATTCATCATTGGTTAGCAACAGCATAACAACGTTATTAAAAAGAATTCAGAGACTTATTGTACTTTAAAAGTGTTGGTCTTACATAAAATTCTCACATTTATTTGTATTTAGTTTTAATCATATTGTATGGCTCTCACGGAATTACATTTTAAAATATGTGGCGTTCATGGCTCTCTCAGCCAAAAAGGTTCCCGGCCCCTGGTTTAGTGTCTAAGAGAAAGCAGGCCCCCTCCTCCCTTTCCCTTAGCTAATTAGCTATTCCTTAGCTAATACCCAGTAATAGTGCACTCAGTATCTCCAGTTTGCAGTGTGGAATGCCCAGTAATACTGACCTCAGTATCTCCAGTTTACAGTGTGGAATACCCAGTAATACTGACCTCAGTATCTCCAGTTTACAGTGTGAATCCCCCAGTCCAGCAGAGAGCAGCTTCACTCCTGAATCCTGCAGGTCATTGTTGCTCAGGTCCAGCTCTCTCAGGGGTGAGGGGTTTGACCTCAGAGCTGAATCCAGGGAAGAACAGCCTCCTTCTTTGACACTACATCCTGCCAGCCTGCAGAAAGGAAATCAAAACATTGTTTTCTACAGCCGTCTATTTGCATGTAAGACCAGCAGCAATGGTCGGCTCTCAGGGGTTTAGCGGCTGCTTGTCTGCAAAGATATAACAGAGTGATCCTACACGACTCACTGAAGCTCACCTTTTAATCTGACATCCTGAACTCTAACACAGTGATCCTACACGACTCACTGAGGCTCACCTTTTAATCTGACCTGCCTTCCGCTCCTTTTGTTCCGTTTCCTCTCCTCCCACCTCGCCTGTGACCCCCAGACACCGGCTGCTCCGCGTCACCCTGCCTTCCGCTCCTTTTGTTCCGTTTTCTCTCCTCCCACCTCGCCTGTGACCCCCAGACACCGGCTGCTCCGCGTCACCCTGCCTTCCGCTCCTTTTGTTCCGTTTTCTCTCCTCCCACCTCGCCTGTGACCCCCAGACACCGGCTGCTCCGCGTCACCCTGCCTTCCGCTCCTTTTGTTCCGTTTTCTCTCCTCCCACCTCGCCTGTGACCCCCAGACACCGGCTGCTCCGCGTCACCCTGCCTTCCGCTCCTTTTGTTCCGTTTTCTCTCCTCCCACCTCGCCTGTGACCCCCAGGCACCGGCTGCTCCGCGTCACCCTGCCTTCCGCTCCTTTTGTTCCGTTTTCTCTCCTCCCACCTCGCCTGTGACCCCCAGGCACCGGCTGCTCCGCGTCACCCTGCCTTCCGCTCCTTTTGTTCCGTTTTCTCTCCTCCCACCTCGCCTGTGACCCCCAGACACCGGCTGCTCCGCGTCACCCTGCCTTCCGCTCCTTTTGTTCCGTTTTCTCTCCTCCCACCTCGCCTGTGACCCCCAGACACCGGCTGCTCCGCGTTACCCTGCCTTCCGCTCCTTTTGTTCCGTTTCCTCTCCTCCCACCTCGCCTGGGAACAGACAGCGGTGTCTCCCTCACGCCTCCCGTCTCTCACAAAGACGTCGACTCGGAATGAGGACGCCAAGGAATGGCGGTTGCATGCAGCGCTGCTGGGGTAGCCTGTGCCGGCGGACGTAGGGTACCAGCCTGGCGGCCGTGCTGCTCCTGGGTGGGTCCGGGGCGGGCTTGGAGTTCTGGGGGCGCTCTGCCTCCGGGCTGGGGTTCCGGCTGGGCTGGGGGGGCTTGGGTCCTGGTGGGTGGGTCGCCGGGGTGTGGGCTGGCGCGTGCACTGGGGCCCGGCCCCGGCGCGGGGACCTTCGGCACGTCGGAGGGGCTGGGGGCCTCTTTAGCTGGTGGGGAGGTTGTTACCATCTGCCCGCAGGTGGTCCCTGCCTTAGGGGTATCCACTCTGCGGGGGTGGGGGGGAATCCAATAGAGTAGGAGAATGGACCCAACCTGGGTGTCTATTGTCTTATGTAGTCTGGGAGTTGACTGAATGGTGGGGTGGGTGTAGTTTTTCCCTCTGTGGTGGGGTCTGGTTGGCTGCCCCGGGCTCTGTGGTGCCCGGTGGTGCCGCTGCTCTCCCGCCCTGGGTGGATTTCGGGGAACGGGGGTGCTTATGGGGGTCAGCGGGGGGGTACTTTGCCCCCCCCGATCCTTTCCTCCCCATCCCTAAATGCTTCCCTCCTCCCGCTCCGTCACCCCAACACACATATAGGGCTTTGAGGTGCAGGTGCGTCGCTGGGATGCAGGGGAGGTATTCCTCCTCTGTCCCCCCGTGACCACCTGTATCTCAATCACACATCACAACTTAGACACTCTCATTACTTACTCTCTCATGACACATACATTTAGGGCCTTGGGGGTGGGCACAAGGAATGGCGTCCAGAGGGCGGTCTGCTCATTCAGCCTTACTTCTGGTGCCAGTGCCCACTTCTCAATTTTAAGTTGCACATAGACATTGAGGGTTCTGGGGAGGGACTGAGCTGACACCAGCTGCTGATTGGCAGAGGGTGGTTAGCACCATGCCCTTCCCCTGTTTTAAAGCACTTTAGAACAACACGCACCAACACCACATATGAGCGGGTGGAGGGAAGCATGGGGTCTTTTCACACCCCCGTTCTCTGCTCACCATCTGGGGCCGGGGGCTGGGAGGAGCTGGCCGTCCGGTCGGGGTCTGGGCTGGTGGGCTTCTCGGCTGCTGTGGGGTCCGGGGTGGTCTTCTTGTCCCCATGCCAGAGGAAAAAAGGGATCCATCTCCGAGGTCTGGTGGCGGATTGCCCCTCTGGGGGCGGTGGTGCCTAGATTATAGAGTATATATGGGGAGTGTGAATGTGTGTACGGCGTTCATTTCTGTGTCTTCATGTTGGGCGAATGGGTGAATATTTGTTTATGTGTGCATGAGGGTGGGAACGTATGCTTGTGTATGTGTACGCCTGTTTGTCTATAAGTATGTGTCAGGTTGGGTCTTAGACTCCACCTGAAATAACATCTCAGGCTCTATTCCCCCCCGCCACACTCCCTGCTGGTGGATGAGGCCCCCGGCTGCCGATGCGTTGGTGGTTCTCGATGTCCGGGGCTGGATGCTCTGGTGTGTGCTGGCTCACTCTCGGCGGTTGCCTGCCGGGGCCTGG
This sequence comes from Paramormyrops kingsleyae, assembly GCF_048594095.1. Taxonomy (NCBI): domain Eukaryota; kingdom Metazoa; phylum Chordata; class Actinopteri; order Osteoglossiformes; family Mormyridae; genus Paramormyrops; species Paramormyrops kingsleyae. The sequence goes on along the minus strand of NC_132800.1, from coordinate 25,867,625 downwards.
CCCTTCTGGCTCTGTTGGGTCCCAGCTGGGGGGTGGGGGGGCCCTTGGATCTCTGGGCCCGGGGTCCGGTCTGCCCAGGTGTGGCCGGCCGCCGGCGGGGCCTGCGTGCTCGTCGCCACGGCCCCCTGGGGCTCCTGTGATGTGGCTGCCGGATGGCCCCCCTCCGGAACGCTCCTCTGCCCTTTTCTCGGTGGGGGCTGCAATTGTCCCTGCGGTGGTCCTCCTGGGGTTCCCGTGCCCTGGGGGGCCTCTGGATGTCTGGGGCCCGGGTCTCCTCCGTGTCGGCTTCATGTCCTGAGTGGGCGGGGCTGTGGCTCTCCACACACACTACTAGACAATTACATGGAGAAACCTTAGGAACACCAGCACGCTGACACACAGGTGTGCACACAGGTGCTCACGGACACGTGCTCACGGACACACACTGTCTTGATCGGCTGTTGTTTCTGGGCATGGGTTGTAAGGCTGGTGGTGTGTGCTGTTCAACAACATTTAACGTTTGATGGTTGTTGTGATTAGTACAGATGTCGTATGCTGTCTTTCTCTTTTCAACAGACATGGAAGCAGATTATGTTTTGTTTTTTTCTTGTTTTTTTTTTTTTTTTCTTTTGTTTTTTTTCTGTTTTCTTTCCATTCCTCTCTCTCCCTCTCTCTCTCTTCCCTCCTTCTCCTTCGTCCCCCCCTCCCTCTCCTTCTTTTGAGGAAGTAAATAAAAATATAAAATAAAATAAAAAATAAATAAATAAATAAATAATAATATATATATATAAAAAAATAATAATAATAAAATTAATAAATAAATAGATACAGATAAAGTAGTCCCCCGCAGAGGGGGGGCTGGAGGAGGGAATATAAAAAAAAAAAAAAAAAAGGAATGAGGACGCTGCTGACTGCCACCAGCCGCCCCAAACTGTCCTCTTCCTGCTGTCATTTTTATTTTTTAATACTGACCTCAGTATCTCCAGTTTACAGTGTGAATCCCTCAATGCAGCAGAGAGCAGCTTCACTCCTGAATCCTGAAGGTCATTGTCACTCAGGTCCAGCTTTCTCAGGGGTGAAGAGTTTGATCTTAATGCTGAAGCCAACACTTCACAGTTTTCATCGCTGAGATCACAGCTGTTCAGCCTGGAACAGAAAACACTTTAAGACACAGAAATATACACATCCTACACTTTAGTAAAATACAAAACATTGCAATAAGCATGTTCATGCAGGGACCATGCACCCCAGTTTTTAATCCATAAAGAGGAAGAAACTGTATGTTTGATATATTTCAAACAATGTTAATGTATTACTGCCAGACAAGACATGATTTCCCATCCCCACGTCACTTACAGAGCCGTCCTGGAGTTCTTGACCACAGGCAGCAGCCTGCAGTGCTCATTATCTGATCTGATGTATTTCTTCAGATCAAACACATCCAGCTCCTCATCTGACATCAGCATCACAAAGGCCAGAGCTGAGTACTGTGCAGGTGAGAGGTCTTCTGCTGAAAGGTTTCCTGAATTCAGGTATCTTTGTACTTCCTCTACTAGAGAATTGTCACCCAACTCAATCAGACAGTGGAACAGGTTGATGGTCCTTTCTGGAGATAAATTATCCTCTATTTTGTCCTTGATGTATTCGGCCAGTGATGGGGTGGCATCCAATTCTGAGTCGGAACCCCACTCTGAGTCAGAATCACATCCAGAGTCTGTCCCTGCCATGGGCACGGAGCTTTGGGGAAAAGCTTCAGACCCTAGTGGCCCTGAGGACATGGGGGGACAGACATTGGAGGGATGGATGTATTGAGGCTGTGATGGATTGGCACCCCATCCTGGGTTATTCCCTGCTATGGGCACGGAGCTTTGGGGAAAAGCTACAGACCCCAGGGGCCCTGAGGACACAGGGCGACAGACATTGGATGGATGGATGTATTGAGGCTGTGATGGACTGGCACCCCATCCTGGGTTATTCCCTGCCATGGGCACGGAGCTTTGGGGAAAAGCTTCAGACCCCAGGGGCCCTGAATAGGACACAGAGGTACAGACATTGGATGGATGGATGTATTGAGGCTGTGATAGATTGGCACCCCATCCTGGGTTATTCCCTGCCATGAGCATGGAGGTTTGGGGAAAAGCTTCAGACCCCAGGGGCCCTGAGGACATGGGGGGACAGACATTGGACGGATGGATGTATTGGTCCATTTCCTTAATGGCATGTGAGCAGATTCTTGTCTCTCCCAGTAGCCTTTGTAACAGTGTCTTACTGGAGTCAGTTGAGAGGCCCAGGAGGAAGCGGAGGTAGAGGTCCAAGTGTCCATTCTTGCTCTTTAATGCCTGATCCACTGCAGTCTCCAGTAGGTCAGCTGATGAGTTTGACAGAAACACATATAAAGCAGCAAGATACTCCTGGATGCTCAGATGCACAAAGCAGTACACCTTATCCTGATACAACCCATATTCCTCTTTAAAGACTTCTGTACACACTCCAGAGTGAACTGAAGCTTCACTGACATCAATGTCATTCTCTGTCAGATCTTGCTCATAAAATATGAGATTCCCTTTCTCAAGGTTGACAAAAGCCAGTTTACCAAGTTTCAAAAGGAATTCCTTGCTGTATTCCTTAAGCTTGGTTTCATAGTTTTTCATATACTTGTCTTTTTTTAAACTTGTCTGAAAGATCAGGAAGTGTGTGTACATTTGAGTCAGAGTCCTTGGAATTTCTGCCCTGTCAGTCTCACTAAAAAGCCTCTCAAGGACAGTGGCTGAAATCCAGCAGAACACAGGTATGTGACACATGATGAAGAGGCTCCTTGATGATTTCACATGTGTGATAATCCTGCTGGCCAGGCTCTGATCACTGAATCTCCTCCTGAAATACTCCTCCTTCTGGGCATCACTGAACCCTCGTATCTCTGTCACCCGGTGGATGCAGTCAGGGGGTATCTGATTGGTTGCTGCTGGCCGGGAGGTTATCCAGAGGAGAGCGGATGGAAGCAGATCCCCCTTAATGAGGTTAATCAACAGCACATCCAGTGACATTTTCTTTTTTACATCACACCAGCCCTCACAGTTCTGAAAATCTAGAGGAAGGCGACATTCATCCAAACCATCAAAGATGAACAAGACTTTGTACTTAAACAGCTCAGTGGATTCAAGTGATTTCAGTTCTGTTACAAAGCGGTGAAGCAGTTCAGTCAGACTGTATTCATCCTTAATCAAATTCAGGTTCCGGAAAGGAAGAGCAAATATGAAGTGAATGTCCTGGTTTGCTTTTCCTTCCGCCCAGTCGAGAATAAATTTCTGCACAGAGACTGTTTTCCCGATACCTGCCACCCCTTTAGTGAGTACAGTTCTGATAGGTGTCTTACGCCCACATAAGGGTTTAAATATATCATTGCACTTGACTGTAGTATCTTCTGTTCGCCTTTTCCTGGATGCTGTTTCAATCTGTCTCACTTCATGTTCATCATTGACTCCTCCAGTCCCACCTTCAGTTATGTAGAGTTCTGTGTAAATCTCACTGAGAAGTGTTGGCTGTCCTTCCTTAGCTTTCCCTTCAAATACACACTCATATTTCTGCTTCAGGTTACATTTGATTTCCTGCTGATATTGCAGCATGAGCTCCCCTGAAGAAAAATAAGAGGAAAATGCACTAATTCTCAACATGATCGTAACCAGTGAGGTAGGAGGATTAAAACACGACATTAATCCCAACATGACGACCTTAACCCCTACCCAGCCCTAACCTTAACCATAAGTTACCAAACAAAATACGAGATTTTTGGCATGTTTAGTTTTTTGATCGCATTCACAGATGTTAGTGGGGATCTGAGAAATGGTCCCTGCACCGTAAAAATAACAGGGCATTTTTGTTGGGATACCTAATCCCCCCCCCCCCCACACACACAAACACCTTTTACTATTTCATTGTGTTAAAATTAAGCTTTAAATTTCACATCCTACATATTCTTACTGAAGCCCCAGATATCTGTACGGCAGTTCCGGTCCTAGCTGATGTGGAGCCCTAGGACAGCATCACCACCGGCGCCCCCTGCTTGAGGCAAAGTGAAACTGGCTGGCGAGTCGGCGCCCCCTCAGAAGGTGGTGCCCTAGGCGGCCGCCTATGTCGCCTATAGGACTGACCGGCCCTGGTTGGGGTGGCATTAAACCCGGCCAATAACAGCACCTACGCCAGATTATATCTTTCTAAACACAAAGTAAACAGCAAGAGAAATTACAGCTGGCTGGCATTCATGCACAAAACCTCATTCAATGAGCACGTCGCTCACATGATAATGCTGTTTGCTGTGCATATAAGACTAATCAGTAATAAAAATGCAAAGGTTTTAAACTGTTAGTTAAAATGGGGGATGGGAACAGAAAAGCATTTTATTTGCCTATTACAGTTACTATCCTGAGACAGACACAGTGGACGGTTCATGCAGGTGCAGCAGGACACTTTAAAGATAAAGTGTATTTCTGACAATGATGCTGTAGGTTATTCCCGATCCCAAACACCTGAAAAGTATTTCCAACTTTCCCTAATGAATTTATGCTGGGAGGAACTGACATTAATTTTAGCTATTTATTAAATTAGCAAATGCCGAATTATCCAAGGTAAGATAGTAACACTCTGCTCCACGGACCACAGACAGTAACACGGTAATTACTCTGATTAGTGATTATTACCTCTGTCTTTTTCCTGTTTTTCCTCCTCTTCTCTTCTTCTTTTTCTTCCCTGGGCACCGGAGGGCTTTGGTCTTTCTGACATGATAGTGTCTGTTTGAATTAGATACCATTAATCGTGTCACACACTTATCAATCGTATCAATGTCACTTAAAGGCGCCACAGTGTGTGATATTGCGGACAAAGCAAAAAATATTGTTTGTTTAAAAAGCTTTTTATAATGTTGAAATAATAGTGTAAAATAGTAGTAAATCAATATAGTAAAAGTCAAAATCTTAATTTTCCCCTTCCCTTTCTGCCCCTTTTGAATGGACGGCGCCCCTGACATGTTCCTGTACTGCCTATGCCACGGGGCGTCCTGATATACAGGGTTCAAGTCAACGTATTTTATATAGCGCCTTTCACTACCAAGTCCAAGGTGGCATGTTCCTGTACTGCCTATGCCACGGGCCGCCCTGATATACAGGGTTCAAGTCAATGTATTTTATATAGCGCCTTTCACTACCGAGTCCAAGGTGGCATTTTCCTGTACTGCCTATGCCACAGGCCGCCCTGATATACAGGGTTCAGGTCAATGTATTTTATATAGCGCCTTTCACTACCAAGTCCAAGGTGGCATTTTCCTGTACTGCCTATGCCACGGGCCGTCCTGATATACAGGGTTCAGGTCAATGTATTTTATATAGCGCCTTTCACTACCGAGTCCAAGGTGGCATGTTCCTGTACTGCCTATGCCACGGGCCGCCCTGATATACAGGGTTCAAGTCAATGTATTTTATATAGCGCCTTTCATTACCGAGTCCAAGGTGGCATTTTCCTGTACTGCCTATGCCACTGGCCGCCCTGATATATAGGGTTCAAGTCAATGTATTTTATATAGCGCCTTTCACTACCGAGTCCAACGTGGCATTTTCCTGTACTGCCTATGCCACGGGCCGCCCTGATATACAGGGTTCAGGTCAATGTATTTTATATAGCGCCTTTCACTACCGAGTCCAAGGTGGCATTTTCCTGTACTGCCTATGCCACGGGCCGCCCTGATAAACAGGGTTCAAGTCAATGTATTTTATATAGCGCCTTTCACTACCGAGTCCAAGGTGGTATTTCCCTGTACTGCCTATGCCACGGGCTGCCCTGAGCCCAACATGACTACCTTAACCCCTACCCAGCCCTAACCTTAACCATAAGTTACCAAACAAAATATGAGATTTTTGGCATGTTTAGTTTTTTGATTGCATTCACCGATGTTAGTGGGGACCTGAGCTATGGTCCCCGCACCGTAGAAATAACAGGGCATTTTTGTTGGGATACCTAATCCCCCCCCCCCCCACATACAAACACCTTTTACTATTTCATTGTGTTAAAATTAAGCTTTAAATTCCACATCCTACATATTCTTACTGAAGCCCCAGATGTCTGTACAGCAGTTCCGGTCCTAGCTGATGTGGAGCCCTAGGAGAACATCACCACCGGCGCCCCCTGCTTGAGGCAAAGTGAAACTGGCTGGCAAGTCGGCGCCCCCTCAGAAGGTGGTGCCCTAGGCGGCCGCCTATGTCGCCTATAGGACTGACCGGCCCTGGCTGGGGTGGCATTAAACCCGGCCAATAACAGCACCTACGCCAGATTATATCTTTCTAAACACAAAGTAAACAGCAAGAGAAATTACAGCTGGCTGGCATTCATGCACAAAACCTCATTCAATGAGCACGTCGCTCACATGATGATGCTGTTTGCTGTGCATATAAGACTAATCAGTAATAAAAATGCAAAGGTTTTAAACTATTAGTTAAAAAGGGGGATGGGAACAGAAAAGCATTTTATTTGCCTATTACAGTTACTATCCTGAGACAGACACAGTGGACGGTCCATGCAGGTGCAGCAGGACACTTTAAAGATAAAGTGTATTTCTGACAATGATGCTGTAGGTTATTCCCGATCCCAAACACCTGAAAAGTATTTCCAACTTTTCCTAATGAATTTACACTGGGAATAACTGACATTAATTTTAGCTATTTATTAAATTAGCAAATGCCGAATTATCCAAGGTAAGCTATTAACACTCTGCTCCACGGACCACAGACAGTAACACGGTAATTACTCTGATTAGTGATTATTACCTCTGTCTTTTTCCCGTTTTTCCTCCTCTCCTCTTCTTCTTTTTCTTCCCTGGGCACCGGAGGGCTTTGGTCTTTCTGACATGATAGTGTCTGTTTGAATTAGATACCATTAATCGTGTCACACACTTATCAATCGTATCAATGTCACTTAAAGGCGCCACAGTGTGTGATATTGCGGACAAAGCAAAAAATATTGTTTGTTTAAAAAGCTTTTTATAATGTTGAAATAATAGTGTAAAATAGTAGTAAATCAATATAGTAAAAGTCAAAATTTTAATTCTCCCCCTTCCCATTCTGCCCCTTTTGAATGGACGGCGCCCCTGACATGTTCCTGTACTGCCTATGCCACGGGCCGCCCTGATATACAGGGTTCAAGTCAATGTATTTTATATAGCGCCTTTCACTACCGAGTCCAAGGTGGCATTTTCCTGTACTGCCTATGCCACGGGCCGCCCTGATATACAGGGTTCAAGTCAATGTATTTTATATAGCGCCTTTCACTACCGAGTCCAAGGTGGCATGTTCCTGTACTGCCTATGCCACGGGGCGCCCTGATATACAGGGTTCAAGTCAACGTATTTTATATAGCGCCTTTCACTACCGAGTCCAAGGTGGCATTTTCCTGTACTGCCTATGCCACGGGCCGCCCTGATATACAGGGTTCAGGTCAATGTATTTTATATAGCGCCTTTCACTACCGAGTCCAAGGTGGCATTTTCCTGTACTGCCTATGCCACGGGCCGCCCTGATAAACAGGGTTCAAGTCAATGTATTTTATATAGCGCCTTTCACTACCGAGTCCAAGGTGGTATTTCCCTGTACTGCCTATGCCACGGGCTGCCCTGAGCCCAACATGACTACCTTAACCCCTACCCAGCCCTAACCTTAACCATAAGTTACCAAACAAAATATGAGATTTTTGGCATGTTTAGTTTTTTGATTGCATTCACCGATGTTAGTGGGGACCTGAGCTATGGTCCCCGCACCGTAGAAATAACAGGGCATTTTTGTTGGGATACCTAATCCCCCCCCCCCCCACATACAAACACCTTTTACTATTTCATTGTGTTAAAATTAAGCTTTAAATTCCACATCCTACATATTCTTACTGAAGCCCCAGATGTCTGTACAGCAGTTCCGGTCCTAGCTGATGTGGAGCCCTAGGAGAACATCACCACCGGCGCCCCCTGCTTGAGGCAAAGTGAAACTGGCTGGCAAGTCGGCGCCCCCTCAGAAGGTGGTGCCCTAGGCGGCCGCCTATGTCGCCTATAGGACTGACCGGCCCTGGCTGGGGTGGCATTAAACCCGGCCAATAACAGCACCTACGCCAGATTATATCTTTCTAAACACAAAGTAAACAGCAAGAGAAATTACAGCTGGCTGGCATTCATGCACAAAACCTCATTCAATGAGCACGTCGCTCACATGATGATGCTGTTTGCTGTGCATATAAGACTAATCAGTAATAAAAATGCAAAGGTTTTAAACTATTAGTTAAAAAGGGGGATGGGAACAGAAAAGCATTTTATTTGCCTATTACAGTTACTATCCTGAGACAGACACAGTGGACGGTCCATGCAGGTGCAGCAGGACACTTTAAAGATAAAGTGTATTTCTGACAATGATGCTGTAGGTTATTCCCGATCCCAAACACCTGAAAAGTATTTCCAACTTTTCCTAATGAATTTACACTGGGAATAACTGACATTAATTTTAGCTATTTATTAAATTAGCAAATGCCGAATTATCCAAGGTAAGCTATTAACACTCTGCTCCACGGACCACAGACAGTAACACGGTAATTACTCTGATTAGTGATTATTACCTCTGTCTTTTTCCCGTTTTTCCTCCTCTCCTCTTCTTCTTTTTCTTCCCTGGGCACCGGAGGGCTTTGGTCTTTCTGACATGATAGTGTCTGTTTGAATTAGATACCATTAATCGTGTCACACACTTATCAATCGTATCAATGTCACTTAAAGGCGCCACAGTGTGTGATATTGCGGACAAAGCAAAAAATATTGTTTGTTTAAAAAGCTTTTTATAATGTTGAAATAATAGTGTAAAATAGTAGTAAATCAATATAGTAAAAGTCAAAATTTTAATTCTCCCCCTTCCCATTCTGCCCCTTTTGAATGGACGGCGCCCCTGACATGTTCCTGTACTGCCTATGCCACGGGCCGCCCTGATATACAGGGTTCAAGTCAATGTATTTTATATAGCGCCTTTCACTACCGAGTCCAAGGTGGCATTTTCCTGTACTGCCTATGCCACGGGCCGCCCTGATATACAGGGTTCAAGTCAATGTATTTTATATAGCGCCTTTCACTACCGAGTCCAAGGTGGCATGTTCCTGTACTGCCTATGCCACGGGGCGCCCTGATATACAGGGTTCAAGTCAACGTATTTTATATAGCGCCTTTCACTACCGAGTCCAAGGTGGCATTTTCCTGTACTGCCTATGCCACGGGCCGCCCTGATATACAGGGTTCAAGTCAACGTATTTTATATAGCGCCTTTCACTACCGAGTCCAAGGTGGCATTTTCCTGTACTGCCTATGCCATGGGCCGCCCTGATATACAGGGTTCAAGTCAACGTATTTTATATAGCGCCTTTCACTCCTGAGTCCAAGGTGGCATTTTCCTGTACTGCCTATGCCACGGGGCATCCTGATATACAGAGTTCAAGTTAATGTATTTCATATAGCGCCTTTCACTCCCGAGTCCAAGGTGGCATTTTCCTGTACTGCCTATGCCACAGGCCGCCCTGATATACAGGGTTCAAGTCAATGTATTTTATATAGCGCCTTTCACTACCAAGTCCAAGGTGGCATTTTCCTGTACTGCCTATGCCACGGGCTGCCCTGAAATACAGGGTTCAAGTCAATGTATTTTATATAGCGCCTTTCACTACCAAGTCCAAGGTGCTTTACATGGGCATGTTGGGATATATTCCTGCATCATTTATACAGAATAATTCAAAAACACTCAAAACAGAAGACAAAGAAATGAAAGAAAGTCAGACGACAACAGAGGAAAGGAACCAAAAACTCCCAAGTAGGGGGTCCAACGTCACCTGGCTTCATTTCTGTCTTCAGCATCAGTATCTAACAAACGTCATCATTTCCCATATAATGCAACACAATATGTTAATTTTTCAAAAGATTAGAAAGGTTACCATTTATACAAAAAACAAGAAAGTTCAAAAATATGATTACACTTCTGCAGGATGTTACCCAGTCTCTGAACAAGGTCATTCTGGTTCATCTTCTTCAGGATACCAAGCATGACATTGAGAGCACCGTCTTCACCATAGGAACGTATCATCATGTCGGCGATGTCGCTTCTGTTCAAATTCTCCAGCTGACCCCTGGGAATGGGCTGATACTTTTCATATGCCGGGTGAATCAGGTGAAATTTAATTTTATTCAGGTCATCTTCAGTGAGCTCCTCCAGAGAACGGAGCAAGAGGTCGGGGAGCGAGGTCTGGGCCTGCAGAATGTCGGAGATGAGTCCATGAGACTCACAAACCCGTACATGGTCACTCACACACATGCACTGACCTTTCCGTTAACAGAAGGCAGGTTTCCTGCTCACAGTCTTATATGTCTGCTGGAGACACCTGTTGTGATTCTTTCATTACTATAAGAAGCACAAAGTGTGTGTTTATGTTCTGTATTATTCATAAAACTTTATTTAACCAGATTAGATAGAGGAAGAGCACTGCAGAGAGTGAGCTGTTTGCCTGCTAAGTTATTCTGTTCTGTTACAGTACGTCTGTAACATTTGGTGCAGTGCAGTATGGTAAGGAAGTAGCCTGAGGAAGAGCACTGCAGAGAGTGAGATTTTTGAATGATAAGTTATTCTGTTCTGTTACAGTACGTCTGTAACATTTGGTGCAGTGCGGTATGGTAAGGAAGTAGCCTGAGGAATAGCACTGCAGAGAGTGAGCTTTTTGTCTGATAAGTTATTCTGTTCTGTTACAGTACGTCTGTAACATTTGGTGCAGTGCAGTATGGTAAGGAAGTAGCCTGAGGAAGAGCACTGTGGAGAGTGAGCTTTTTGTCTGATAAGTTATTCTGTTCTGTTACAGTACGTCTGTATCATTTGGTGCAGTGCGGTATGGTAAGGAAGTAGCCTGAGGAAGAGCACTGCAGAAAGTGAGCTTTTTGTCTGCTAAGTTATTCTGTTCTGTTACAGTACGTCTGTATCATTTGGTGCAGTGCAGTATGGTAAGGAAGTAGCCTGAGGAAGAGCACTGCGGAGAGGGAGCTTTTTGTCTGCTATATTCAGCAAGCTTCAGCTGAAAACAGTTGTCCATGTTATCAACTTAAGGCTTCCTGTCTCTCAGTTTCTGGTATTTACAGCCCTAACGACATGCATCTTATGCCAAGACGTTACATCCATACCTCCTCATTGGAACAGTGAGCCATCACTTAGATGATTATGGTTGTAAATATTACCAGTTCCCATGTATTGTAGTCCAACTCTGTAATCAAAAAACAGAAGTAATGTTATATATTACATATGTTATATATGTTTTATATTCAAATTTCATTTTATAGGCTATAATATCTTTCAACCAAAGGAAACCAGTCAGTTTTAAATTACAGGTAGATATGTGCAATGATCATTTGGACTAACAACTGTGGGCCGTATTTTACTGTGTGCAAAAAAAAAGGCGTGTAGCCATTGAATTGAGGACTTTAAAGCACTTTCCCATCTACATGCTCTGGAGGGCTGCATTTGTCACAGACCAGAGCCCAGCGGCCCATAGCTGTTCTCAGTTTGGAATAACCTCCTTCTTGGAATTGTTTGTACCTGTTGGTTTCATTACTCACCTCATTAGGCGCTTTCACACCGAAGTTCCGGAACCTGGTCCTTGTTTACAGGTTCTTGGGCTGTCTGGACCGGGCACTTTTGTAGATCCTGGCCACTTCTGTCTGTCACTGTCACACCACACAACAGGAACTGAATGGGATAAAATGCTGTTATATTGCTGTTATATTTCTTAAATGTGTTATGAAATGTTTAGAATCTCGTTTTAATAACTACTCCTTTTAACATACTTGTCCAAGTCTTATACTTCCAAACAGAACCAATTCTAATCACTTTCACAGGTAAAATTCAGCATAACAGTTACTACACTTCTTGTGAGTTATTCATCTGAGCCAATTAAGCATTACATTGATTTTTTGTTTCTAGTCATGCCGTACTGCTTGTTTGTTAATTTATTTATTTTACTAAATTTCATATTTTGATTTCTGCCAAAGGCTGGAATAACTCATGGCCACACTTAAGAACCAGCAGAAGACCCGGCATGTGATGGTGCGCAAATATAAACCTGTACCGTAAACAACCTAATAGATCACGGGCGACGGCAGGAATTTCACCGACGGCCATGGACGTCATTGCCCCTCTTTCAGGCTTTGATGCCCCTTTGAAAATCCATGTTCAGAGGCCACAGTGGCCTTGGTGCCCTGCAAAATTCTGCCCGGCAACAGAACTGCGTGCAAATATTTCAGACGGCTTCACCACACCCATCTCTGGATGTGTGCGATCAATAATATGCAAGCATGACAGAATCCTGTGTGACATTTTTGAGTTTGTCGTTGATGTGGTGCAGAAACTGACAGCGCACGAAAGACGACTAAAGGAGGAACAATCAGCAATGAAAGACAGCATTAAGTAAGAAATTTAGATACATAATCAGCAAGTAAGCTTGGTAAATCAATAACGTTATCTATAGTGTCATGGATCCACTCCCCAGTGTTACTTTAGTAAGATATAATCTGCCGTCACATGTTGTTTGTATATTGTTAGCCAGCTGGCTCTGTAGAGACTTGTAAATTCTAAAGTAGTTATTAATGCATTAACTTTAGATTAACCCTGAGATTAATGTTATGATTTGCGTAAATGTTATAATTTGTCACAATATGTTTAGGTTTTTATAACGTTAGCTAGATGTTTATTTAATTTGAGGTGGTTTGTTAATTCCGCTAACTTACAATGACATAAATGTTACGGCAAGATGCCCCAATATAACATTAATTAACCAAGCTAACACTACAGAAGTATGTCTGGGACTTGAAGCCCAGCAATGTTACAGGGATGGTTAAGTTACCAGACTGCGTGGGTGTTGAACTCTCTCGATATGTATTTACTGTCTTTGATACAGAGTTTGTGTGTTTCAGCCGAAGCTTGTCTGTGGCCTAGGTTAGGCATAGGGCAGGGTTTTCATGTAGACTAAATGTTAGGGCTGGTTTACACTCCACACTCACAAAGCGTCTTTGCTCACAGCTCTGTGAGTGAGTGTCCGCCAGCAGGGGGCACAATTCCCAGCTATGCAAGATACTACTGTGCTTTTGGAACAGGCACCCCGGAGCGGGAGTTTAGACTAAACCATTTTAACAGAGGGTGGGGGGTTTCTAAGTGAAAACTGTCAGAAAAAAATATCATGTGATGTGATATATTTAACGTATGTGTTTTTTGTAAATCAAGCAATATTATAACTGTTTAGATGCACTGTTTAGAAGTTTAGACAGGATGGGTAAGAAGCAAACCTTTTCTTTGTATATAAAATGTTAGCAAAATTCTCAAAGTATCATAGTAACGGGTATAAAGTGATGAAATATGTTAAAGGATACTTAAGTATAACCTTGTATTATTTTAGTGTTCTTGCTTTTAAACCTATTAAATCAACATTAAATTCCTGTCAGAACGAGACAACGGTCATGATCTAGGATTTGCATGGATTTAATGTCCATAATATATTCTCAGAATGTTCTGATCCTGAGAATGTACTTATAAGGTCCATACTAGGTCACCTAGACATTGTTTGGACATCCCTTAAAGTCGTCCTCAGGACTTTGAATAACCTCCCATTTGGATGGACGACATCCAGACCAAAAGAGGACGTCCTAAGGACGACCTCAGGACGTATTGCTATTTTCTGGGTATGTGAAACATAACACATTGCATTAACAGTGCTCATTATAAAAAGTAATAACCAACAACGGCATACAAACACAAAAGCATCTGTTCCGGAGAACACAAATGAATAAGGAACTTGTCGGTAAAAATTAGCATACAACACGCTACCTGAACCTAGCCACCTGTAGGGTATCCACATACCCCAAAAGGGGTTTGTAGCTCCGTTTAAGCATACTAAATTAAAACAGAATCCGATTATATCACGGACTAAGCCGCCACTTTGGCTCTAGTTTACTACAAGAGGTAAAATTCAAATGCTTGTTTACACAAGTTTGGGGGCTGTGCAGACCCCAATTGGAAATAGTGGAATATTGATTACTGATATTGATATTGATATTGAGTCTGCTTGATCTGGGGCCATAAAACACCCTAAATGTCATTCTGTCATGAAAAACCAAATAATTTCTCCTAAAGAGACCCAATTCTATATATAAAAAAGAAATGGAAAAAAAAATCAGTCACATGACATTTTTGGTAAAGCCCTGAATGAAAGATACCTTAGCCATCTCGTTGGGGGATGTTCATACCATCCATCCATCCATTCAATCCATCCGAGGTCGGGTCGCGGGGGCAGCAGTCTCAGCAGGAAAACCCAGACTTCCCTCTCCCCGGCCACTTCCTCCAGCTCCTCTGGGGGGATCCCGAGGCGTTCCCAGGCCAGCCGAGAGACATAGTCCCTCCAGCGTGTCCTGGGTCGTCCCCGGGACCTCCTCCCAGTGGGACATGCCCGGAACACCTCACCAGGGAGGCGTCCAGGAGGCATCCTAAGCAGATGCCCGAGCCACCTCATCTGGCTCCTCTCGATGCGGAGAAGCAGCGGCTCTACTCCGAGTCTCTCCCGAATGACCGAGCTCCTTACCCTGTCTCTAAGGGAGAGCCCAGCCACCCTGCGGAGAAAACTCATTTCAGCCGCTTGCACTCGCGATCTTGTTCTTTCGGTCACTACCCACAGCTCATGACCATAGGTGAGGGTAGGAACGTAGATTGACCGGTAAATCGAGAGCTTTGCCTTTTGGCTCAGCTCCTTCTTCACCACGACCGACCGATGCAGCGCCCGCATCACTGCTGACGCCGCACCGATCCGCCTGTCAATCTCCCGCTCCATCCTTCCCTCACTCGTGAACAAGACCCCGAGATACTTAAACTCCTCCACTTGGGGAAGGACCTCCTCCCCGACCTGGAGAGAGCACTCCACCCTTTTCCGGCTGAGGACCATGGTCTCGGATTTGGAGGTGCTGATTTTCATTCCAGCCGCTTCACACTCGGCTGCGAACTGTTCCAGTGAGAGCCGAAGGTCACGGTCTGATGAGGCCAACAGAACCACATCATCTGCAAAAAGCAGAGACCTAATCCTGAGGTCACCAAACCGGACACCCTCAACGCCCTGGCTGCGCCTAGAAATTCTGTCCATAAAGGTTATGAACAGAATCGGTGATAAAGGGCAGCCCTGGCGGAGTCCAACCCTCACCGGGAACGAGTCCGACTTACTGCCGGCAATGCGGACCAAGCTCTGACACCGGTCGTACAGGGACCAAACAGCCATTATAAGGCAGTCCTGCACCCCGTACTCCCGGAGCACTCCCCACAGGACTCCCCGAGGGACGCGGTCGAATGTCTTCTCCAAGTCCACAAAGCACATGTAGACTGGTTGGGCAAACTCCCACGCACCCTCCAGGACCCTGCCGAGAGTATAGAGCTGGTCCACTGTTCCACGGCCAAGACGAAAACCACACTGCTCCTCCTGAATCCGAGGTTCGACTATCCGACGGACCCTCCTCTCCAGCACCCCCGAATAGACCTTACCAGGGAGGCTGAGGAGTGTGATTCCCCTATAGTTGGAACACACCCTCCGGTCTCCCTTCTTAAAGATGGGGACCACCACCCCGGTCTGCCAATCCAGAGGCACCGCCCCCGATGTCCACGCAATGCCGCAGATGCGTGTCAACCAAGACAGCCTCGCAACATCCAGAGCCTTGAGGAACTCCGGGCGGATCTCATCCACCCCCGGGGCCCGGCCACCGAGGAGCTTTTTAACCACCTCAGCAACCTCTGCCCCAGAGATAGGCAAGTCCACCCCCAAGTCCCCAGACTCTGCTTCCTCATTGGAAGGCGTGTCGGTGGGATTGAGGAGGTCTTCGAAGTATTCTTTCCACCGACCCACAACATCCCGAGCTGAGGTCAGCAGCGCACCATCCCCACCATAAACAGTGTTGATGCTGCACCGCTTTCCCGCCCTGAGACGCCGGATGGTGGACCAGAATCTCCTCGAAGCCGTCCGGAAGTCATTCTCCATGGCCTCGCCAAACTCCTCCCATACCCGAGTTTTTGCCTCAGTGACCGCCGAAGCCGCGTTCCGCTTAGCCTGCCGGTACTCATCAGCTGCTTCCAGAGTCCCACAGGCCAAAAAGGCCCGATAGGACTCCTTCTTCAGCTTGACGGCATCCCTCACCACCGGTGTCCACCAGCGGGTTCGGGGATTGCCGCCGCGACAAGCACCGACCACCTTATGGCCACAGCTCCGGTCAGCCGCCTCCACAATGGAGGCGCAGAACATGGCCCATTCGGACTCTATGTCCCCCGCCTCCCCCGGAACATGGGAGAAGTTCTGCCGGAGGTAGGAGTTGAAACTCCCTCTGACAGGGGATTCCGCCAGACGTTCCCAACAGACCCTCACTATACGCTTGGGCCTGCCAGGCCTGGCCGGCTTCCTCCCCCACCAGTGGAGCCAACCCACCACCAGGTAGTGATCAGTTGACAGCTCCGCCCCTCTCTTCACCCGAGTGTCCAAGACATGCGGCCGCAAGTCCGATGACACGACCACAAAGTCGATCATCGAACTGCGGCCTAGGGTGTCCTGGTGCCAAGTGCACATATGAACACCCTTATGCCTGAACATGGTGTTCATTATGGACAATCCGTGACGAGCACAGAAGTCCAACAACAGAACACCACTCGGGTTCAAATCGGGGGGGCCGTTCCTCCCAATCACGCCACTCCAGGTCTCACTGTCATTGCCCACATGGGCATTGAAGTCCCCCAGCAGAACTTGAGAGTCCCCGGGGGGAGTGCTCTCCAACACCCCTTCCAAGGACTCCAAAAAGGGTGGGTATTCTGAGCTGCCGTTTGGCGCATAAGCGCAAACAACAGTCAGGACCCGTCCCCCCATTCGAAGGCGAAGGGAGGCTATCCTCTCGTCTACTGCGGTAAACCCCAATGTACAGGCGCCCAGCCAGGGAGCAATAAGTATGCCCACCCCAGCTCGGCGCCTCTCCCCGTGAGCAACTCCAGAGTGGAAGAGGGTCCAACCCCCTTCGAGGAGACTGGTTCCAGAGCCCAAGCCGTGCATCGAGGCGAGCCCGACTATATCTAGTCAGAACCTCGCAGCCTCGCGCACCAGCTCAGGCTCCTTCCCCACCAGAGAGGTGACATTCCATGTCCCTAGAGCTAGCTTCTGCAGCCGAGGATCGGACAGCCAAGGTCCCCGCCTTTGGCCACTGCCCAGCTCACAACGCACCCGACCCCTATGGCCCCTCCTACAGGTGGTGAGCCCATTGGAGGGGGGACCCATGTGCCTCATTTGGGCTGTGCCCGACCAGGCCCCATGGGTGTAGGCCTGGCCACCAGGAGCTCGCCATCGAGCCCCACCCCCAGGTCTGGCTCCAGGAGGGGGCCCCATTGACCCGCGTCCGGGCAAGCGAAATCATGGATCCAATATTTTATTCATCATTGGGGGTCTTGTGGGCCGCACTTCGTCTGGTTCCTCACCCAGGACCTGTTTGCCTTGGGTGACCCTACCAGGGGCATAAAGCCCCGGGCAACTTAGCTCCTGGGATCACTGGAACACGCAAACCCCTCCACCACGATAAGGTGTCGGCTCCCGTAGAGGTCATACCTTAATTGAAAACAATGGAATTTTCATGAATTCACAGAAGTGTGCTTGCTCTGCAGCTATAAAACACCCTAAATGTCATCTTATCTTCATTTAAAACTGTTAACACCTCTTCTAAAGAGACCCAAGTAAATAGTTCAAGTCATAAACAGAGAAACACAACTGTCTGAACCACTACAACATGCCTTGAGGATTTTTTAGTTTTATGAGGCTTTTCTAATATTATTGCTTTTATTAGTACGAACATAAGAAATTTACAAACAAGAGGAGGCCATTCGGCCCATCAAGCTCATTTGGGGAGAACTTAACTAATAGCTCAGAGTTGTTAAAATCTTATCTAGCTCTGATCTAAAGGAACCCAGGGTTTTAGCTTGCGCTACACTAGCAGGAAGACTATTCCATACTCTAACTACACGCTGTGTAAAGAAGTGCTTCCTCAAATTCGTTTTAAAATGTTCTCCTGCTAATTTCCACTTATGGCCACGAGTTCTAGTATTTAGACTAATATTGAAATAGCCATTTGGCTGAACAGCATCCAGAACTGTTAGGATTAGGGCTGCATGATATATCGTTTTAGCATCGTCATAATGTACGCAAGTGCATAAGAACATAAGAAATTTACAAACGAGAGGGGGCCATTCGGCCCATCAATA
Source organism: Paramormyrops kingsleyae (assembly GCF_048594095.1). Classification (NCBI taxonomy): domain Eukaryota; kingdom Metazoa; phylum Chordata; class Actinopteri; order Osteoglossiformes; family Mormyridae; genus Paramormyrops; species Paramormyrops kingsleyae. Next base: position 25,849,305 of record NC_132800.1, on the reverse strand, counting down.
GTCACATCGCAGAACGTGCAATGTTAAGTAACGCAAATTAAATTAAGCGGATTGGACAACGCTTTTGGTGTTTTTGCTAAACTAACAAATGTCACGCTGTTCTTATTCTTAAACAATCCATGAAAATCTGTCTTATAATTTAGGTTAATTTAAAGGTTTTTGGATACAAGGCCGACATGCAGCTTTGCACTGGCAGCGAAATATGCATGTCGATCACAGAACGATCCACCAATCGCAAACATTCTCGATCCCAGCGCTAACCATTTAACCCAGTGCTATTTTGTCAGTCGTGTTAACTCCCATATGCGATAAGCTTCCTTAGTTTAATACTCATGGTCTGTTTAGTACTGATTAAGTAATCATTACCCTTATATTTGGGCAAAATCAGCTCAATCTTTCTATGATTTTATGATTTAAAACCTGATGGGGCGCTTCTATTTTAACCGGCGCAGCGTTTGTAGTCTTTTCGGTTGTGGTTTAGCACTAGAGCCGAAGCTTCCGACGCCAATGAATGTCAAACACCTTTAACCGCGAAGCGTAGTTCGGCGTGTGCAGCCCTTTGTCTGCGCTAATGTTCCATTAGCAACGCCGCCCCTCCCTACACGCAGAACATGCGCTGTGTGTAGGGCCCCACGATCCAAGGGGGGCCCCATTTTCCGCAAGGGGACGGATGCGCAAAGGATGTGCATCGCTGCCAAGTGGCGCACGTAGAGCACCAAGTCAGCCCAAGGCAGGAGAGGAAAAAAAAAAAAAGAGATGAGTAATCTGACACCGCACACGTTGCCGCAATGATTGACAGAATGCAGCATCGGACCAATCAGCGGTCAAATGCGCTGACAGGCAGTTGGATCCGTGCAGGTGGAGAGATGGCCTCCAAACGGCGATATGAATTGGGAGCAAGCAAAAGAAAGAAAAAGTCAAAACCAGAGGAGGCTCATTTGATGTGTTTCTACTAAAAAGGTTGCAAACCTAAATGGCATTTCGTGATACAGTCATTTTGTAATGGGGGGGCTCAAAATAAAATTCTGCTTCGGGCCCCAATTTGGCCATTAGTGTTAATAGCAGCAGCGAAGCTAAAACCCGCAACCAAAAAGCCATAATGTTCCTAACAGAGTGGCTGATCCGTCCTGAAATCATACAGTTGAAAAGTTTTCAAACACAGTATGTATTATATAACACGTTGGATAAATAGACGTAGTTTATTGGCGATTTCATATTCGTGGAAGTTTCCGCTTTTTAACAACTATTAAATAATGTTATCTGTTATATAAATCAACTCAGGTGAAACAAAAAATGTACGTTTCCAGCATCTGGCATGATACTCATGCTGTCAGACCTGCGCAGGAAATCTTACGGCAAATCTATATTATTACATTATAAACCTAAAATTAGCTACATCAAAGGCGTATTTACACGGTTAAATACAAAAGCAGACTATTTACAAGGTAAGAACTGTTATATATGTGTGCAGACATCTCAAATTGCAATGTTGATACAACTGGCAAGAGTGGGACATGAAAACATCAACATACACACCAAGGTCTTTCTCATAATCAGCTACCTTTATTTCAGTGGAACCCATAAAATATCTGTACTTTATGTTTCTGCTCCCTGCATGGATTACCTTACATTTATCTACGTTAAATTTCATCTGTAATGTATCAGCCCAGTTGCTAATTAAATTAAGATCCTGTTGTAGCTTCTGTGCTGCTAGATCAGTATCTACTATACCACCCACCTTGGTGTCATCTGCAAATTTAACCAGTTTACTGTATGTATTGGTGTCAATATCATTAATGTAAATTAGGAATAGTGGTCCTAAAATTGAACCCTGCGGTACCCCACTATGAACGCAGGCCCACTGTGACATTGTGCCTCTAATAACTACTCGCTGCTTCCTGTCTGTTAACCAGTTTTCAATCCAAGCTGCTACAGTTCCTAAAATCCCTGCTGCTTTGATCTTAAGCAGGAGCCGTTTGTGGGGGACAACATCAAAGGCCTTCTGGAAATCTAAGTAGATAACTTTGTAGGCCTTTTATGATGAATTTCTCTTGTAGCTTCCTCAAGGAACTCAAGTAGATTAGTTTTTTTTTTTTTTAAACTTTATTTATAACAGATTTTCAAAAAATTTTCTGAAAATACAAAATAAACCAGAATCCACAAACAGTATATGTATATATAAATAATAATAAAAAAAAACCCACAACAACAACATTTACTGGAACAAGCACCAGATACAGTAAAAAAATACACACCTAAGTAAAAGCTACAGACAAACAAAATATTAAACCTGGAGTGGAATAAACAAATACCATACATTTCAATCAAGTAGATTAGTTAAACGGGATCTGCCTCTCCTAAATACATGTTGGCTATCCCTCAGAATGTTATTTGTATCCAGGTAATCTACCATTTTCGCTTGAATTATAGCTTCCATTAGTTTTCCAGTTATGTAAGTTAAACTAATAATTATTTGCTGGATTACTTCTATCCCCTTTTCCGGATATGGGCGTTATATTAGCATGCTTCCAATCAGAAGGTATCACACCAGCAGATAAGGATTTCTGGAATAGTAAAGTTAAAGGTTGGATAATAATATCCCTCATCTCTTTTAAAACTATAATACAGTACTTATATCTATCAGAACATGTGATTGGAGCAGGAGCGAAAGCATTTCGGCCGAAGCGGGATATTTGAAAAAAGACTTAAGCGACACCTGCACTGATATCTTGAAATACCGGTCTGTGAGCGACGAACGGAAATTATCATCGCTCCGCTCCCAAACTCAGCATATCTATATTTTTCGGACACTGTATTTTGCCAGAATTGCAAAAAATCATTGCAAGGATTCGTTGTTTGCCGTTTACAAAGTTATCTGTGGTAGTATTAAGTTGTATACCTGATTTTGCCGTTATAATATGTTCTCAATTGTTTTTATATCTACTTATTACAAACTTTATCTTGTTCAAATCAACATGTATTATTTTTGTATAATTAAATTTGCCATAGTCTTTAATTCTGCAAAATAGATTACCAAATGAGGTTGTTTAGCAAATGCATAAAAGCGTTACCCGAATGCCAAACAAATACATTGCATTTTCCAACAAATACACTTTTGCAAAATTGAGAAAGGATAATATTTATTAACGTATCGATTGAAAATAAAAGTTTAGGCCTACCTAGAATCTCAGTTCGAGAAAGACGCTGGGGAGCTTTCGCTGGCGGCCACGTCAAACAACAGCGCTTGGCAACATTGTTGCGTTGCTGTAAAAACAAAGGTATCAGAATGAAATCTTCATGACGAATTGGAGTAGTAACTCAAAATTATTATTTATAATAATCATAGTCTAATAAGCATGTAATAAAATTACCCGAACCGGCTCCGACTTCTATACTAAATATCCTGTTGACGCACAACCGGAAGTCGAATTACATCCGGATTACGAATATCCGCGGTAAAATAAGCAGCCGTCTTAGTTGCGATGTATTTTAGAGACCTTCTTATTTGACTTACTACAATGTTTATCTTGTTAAAATAAGGAAATAGGTTTTGCACAAGCAATTTTATTCGATATAAATGACCATTTACACGTATATATTAGAGGTAATATTTCACACACAGTATTGGCAAAATTCAAGTAGGCCTACTTGTGGCTTTTAATTTTAGAAAATACACTAATATTTTGTGTTTAGTGGTTTATATTTTGAAAACAAAAAAATAACTGGTTAAGCGTATTAACCAATTTCAGCAGAACCCAGGGTCATGTTAGTCTCTGAGCTGCTGTTGACGGTCTGTGGCGCCATCTAGTGGTCAAAATGGTTTTGTGGTTTCTTTAAGAATTACCCTGCAATCAATTGATGTGGAGTATCTTGATTTTACTGTAAAATTTAATAAAGATAATAATTAAAAAATGACCAATGACTTGTGATCGGATCACCCAGGACGCATGTTAATACCAGGTGTGAACAGGGCCATTGACTTGCAGTAAGATTTGTAGCATGTGCCTGACAGTTTAAAAGTGCGAGTGTAACTCCAGATGCGTGAGTTGACCAGAGGAGGTAAGGAGCATGCACTGATTGGGGATGGAGTGGTGGCTCTGAGGCTAGTGCTCTGTCCCAGCAACTGGAAGGTTGCTGGTTTGAATCCCGAGAGTGAGCCTACTCCATTAGGCCCTTGAGCAAGGCCATTAACCCGCAATTGCTTCATCCTGGATATGATGTTAATCTACATCCAGCCCAATAAGCAGGCCCTCCAACTTACTGGGAATAACTTGGGGGGTTGGTGGCAGGATTAGTACTCCAGCCACTGGGGAAAAAAGCCTCATACTGGTCCATTCGGACTGGTGTGGTGCTGAGGTATCACCCGCCACAAGGCTGCACTCAGGTCCTCCCCCCCGTCATGTGGTGGGTGTGATAACACACTGTAATCAGTGTATACTTCATAGCTATGTGTGACTTGGCAACCCTGTAATATTACAATTCACAGCGCTTTAGATGGTACTATTGTGATGTTTAAATGTGCTATACAAATTACATTGAAAACTTGGTCAGAAGGTCCAACTTCCCAGTTGTGAAGTCAGAATTACAAGTATGTCATATTCAAGTGCGAAATGGTGAATGCATTTTTTTCTCACCTGTCGATAACGGAGCACCGCGCAGGGTAGGGTGTCTGCAGAAATCCTGATGTGAAAGTTAAGACTTAAAACCTTTTCAATGCCAATTCAAGCCAAATCTATATATAATAGATGGTATGATGTTTGTACCTTGGGGAGCAGAGCTGTACCAGGGCTGTACCCCTTACTCTGACAGTGTAGAGGGCAGCACTAAAGGGGAGAGAGACAAATACCTGGGCTCAGATACAGATTCAGCAGGTATAATAGTATATATAATAGATTTATGGTGTTATAGACAGTGTGCTGTTTGTACCTTGGGGAGCAGAGCTGTACCAGGGCTGTACCCCTTACTCTGACAGTGTAGGGGGCAGCACTAAAGGGGAGAGAGGCAAATACCTGGGCTCAGATACAGATTCAGCGGGTATAATAGTATATATAATAGATTTATGGTGTTATAGATGGTATGCTGTTTGTACCTTGGGGAGCAGAGCTGTACCAGGGCTGTACCCCTTACTCTGACACTGTAGGGGGCAGCACTAAAGGGGAGAGAGACAAATACCTGGGCTCAGATACAGATTCAGCAGGTATAATAGTATATATAATAGATTTATGGTGTTATAGATGGTATGCTGTTTGTACCTTGGGGAGCAAAGCTGTACCAGGGCTGTACCCCTTACTCTGACAGTGTAGAGGGCAGCACTAAAGGGGAGAGAGACAAATACCTGGGCTCAGATACAGATTCAGCAGGTATAATAGTATATATAATAGATTTATGGTGTTATAGATGGTATGCTGTTTGTACCTTGGGGAGCAGAGCTGTACCAGGGCTGTACCCCTTACTCTGACACTGTAGAGGGCAGCACTAAAGGGGAGAGAGACAAATACCTGGGCTCAGATACAGATTCAGCGGGTATAATAGTATATATAATAGATTTATGGTGTTATAGACAGTGTGCTGTTTGTACCTTGAGGAGCAGAGCTGTACCAGGGCTGTACCCCTTACTCTGACACTGTAGGGGGCAGCACTAAAGGGGAGAGAGGCAAATACCTGGGCTCAGATACAGATTCAGCAGGTATAATAGTATATATTATAGATTTATGGTGTTATAGATGGTATGCTGTTTGTACCTTGGGGAGCAGAGCTGTACCAGGGCTGTACCCCTTACTCTGACACTGTAGGGGGCAGCACTAAAGGGGAGAGAGACAAATACCTGGGCTCAGATACAGATTCAGCGGGTATAATAGTATATATAATAGATTTATGGTATTATAGATGGTGTGCTGTTTGTACCTTGGGGAGCAGAGCTGTACCAGGGCTGTACCCCTTACTCTGACACTGTAGGGGGCAGCACTAAAGGGGAGAGAGACAAATACCTGGGCTCAGATACAGATTCAGCGGGTATAATAGTATATATAATAGATTTATGGTATTATAGATGGTGTGCTGTTTGTACCTTGGGGAGCAGAGCTGTACCAGGGCTGTACCCCTTACTCTGACACTGTAGGGGGCAGCACTAAAGGGGAGAGAGACAAACACCTGGGCTCAGATACAGATTCAGCGGGTATAATAGTATATATAATAGATTTATGGTGTTATAGATGGTGTGCTGTTTGTACCTTGGGGAGCAGAGCTGTACCAGGGCTGTACCCCTTACTCTGACAGTGTAGAGGGCAGCACTAAAGGGGAGAGAGACAAATACCTGGGCTCAGATACAGATTCAGCGGGTATAATAGTATATATAATAGATTTATGGTGTTATAGATGGTATGATGTTTGTACTTTGGGGAGCAGAGCTGTACCAGGGCTGTACCCCTTACTCTGACACTGTAGGGGGCAGCACTAAAAGGGAGAGAGACAAATACCTGGGCTCAGATACAGATTCAGCGGGTATAATAGTATATATAATAGATTTATGGTGTTATAGATGGTATGATGTTTGTACTTTGGGGAGCAGAGCTGTACCAGGGCTGTACCCCTTACTCTGACACTGTAGGGGGCAGCACTAAAAGGGAGAGAGACAAATACCTGGGCTCAGATACAGATTCAGCGGGTATAATAGTATATATAATAGATTTATGGTGTTATAGATGGTATGATGTTTGTACTTTGGGGAGCAGAGCTGTACCAGGGCTGTACCCCTTACTCTGACACTGTAGGGGGCAGCACTAAAAGGGAGAGAGACAAATACCTGGGCTCAGATACAGATTCAGCGGGTATAATAGTATATATAATAGATTTATGGTGTTATAGATGGTATGCTGTTTGTACCTTGGGGAGCAGAGCTGTACCAGGGCTGTACCCCTTACTCTGACACTGTAGGGGGCAGCACTAAAGGGGAGAGAGACAAATACCTGGGCTCAGATACAGATTCAGCGGGTATAATAGTATATATAATAGATTTATGGTATTATAGATGGTGTGCTGTTTGTACCTTGGGGAGCAGAGCTGTACCAGGGCTGTACCCCTTACTCTGACACTGTAGGGGGCAGCACTAAAGGGGAGAGAGACAAATACCTGGGCTCAGATACAGATTCAGCGGGTATAATAGTATATATAATAGATTTATGGTATTATAGATGGTGTGCTGTTTGTACCTTGGGGAGCAGAGCTGTACCAGGGCTGTACCCCTTACTCTGACACTGTAGGGGGCAGCACTAAAGGGGAGAGAGACAAACACCTGGGCTCAGATACAGATTCAGCGGGTATAATAGTATATATAATAGATTTATGGTGTTATAGATGGTGTGCTGTTTGTACCTTGGGGAGCAGAGCTGTACCAGGGCTGTACCCCTTACTCTGACAGTGTAGAGGGCAGCACTAAAGGGGAGAGAGACAAATACCTGGGCTCAGATACAGATTCAGCGGGTATAATAGTATATATAATAGATTTATGGTGTTATAGATGGTATGATGTTTGTACTTTGGGGAGCAGAGCTGTACCAGGGCTGTACCCCTTACTCTGACACTGTAGGGGGCAGCACTAAAAGGGAGAGAGACAAATACCTGGGCTCAGATACAGATTCAGCGGGTATAATAGTATATATAATAGATTTATGGTGTTATAGATGGTGTGCTGTTTGTACCTTGGGGAGCAAAGCTGTACCAGGGCTGTACCCCTTACTCTGACAGTGTAGAGGGCAGCACTAAAGGGGAGAGAGACAAATACCTGGGCTCAGATACAGATTCAGCAGGTATAATAGTATATATAATAGATTTATGGTGTTATAGATGGTGTGCTGTTTGTACCTTGGGGAGCAGAGCTGTACCAGAGCTGTACCCCTTACTCTGACAGTGTAGAGGGCAGCACTAAAGGGGAGAGAGACAAACACCTGGGCTCAGATACAGATTCAGCAGGTATAATAGTATATATAATAGATTTATGGTGTTATAGATGGTGTGCTGTTTGTACCTTGGGGAGCAGAGCTGTACCAGAGCTGTACCCCTTACTCTGACAGTGTAGAGGGCAGCACTAAAGGGGAGAGAGACAAACACCTGGGCTCAGATACAGATTCAGCGGGTATAATAGTATATATAATAGATTTATGGTGTTATAGATGGTGTGCTGTTTGTACCTTGGGGAGCAAAGCTGTACCAGGGCTGTACCCCTTACTCTGACACTGTAGGGGGCAGCACTAAAGGGGAGAGAGACAAACACCTGGGCTCAGATACAGATTCAGCGGGTATAATAGTATACTGTATAACTAATAGCTCTTTTAGTTCATTTTCAATGGCCAACAAACCCACTACTGGTTCCCACTCTTAAGAGGGTGGAGTACCTAAAGTAATTAACCAGAGTGAGGCTTACCAGGAGGGGTCCACGCTAGGAGCACTATACTACACGAACACACCAGACTGCATGCTAATTACGCAGGGTTATGAGGAGTTTAAATCAATGCTGTAAAGAAAGTCCAATACCACTGCAGCCAACAAAAGCAGGCAGGCTTGTTGGCAACGTATTGCAGACGGAGAAAATGCATACATACATTTTCATGGTCATAAAACGTGGTCTAAAATATCTCACGTCCGAGTATTAGACTATGAAGTGTTTTCTGAAAAGAATTGAAATACTATTGCTAACATATAGGCTAACAGATGCGACACAATTCAGAAGTCACCTATTATATGCTGCTAAGTAATGTAATGCTCCCTGAAGTTCCATTACTGTAATGTTACTCATAATGTAAACCTAATGTTAACAATAACTGATCCGATTCCAAATGCAATAGTAGTGGAAAGCGTATGTGGCAGCAAGTAAAGATGAAATATAAAAATATCATGTCAAGTGGTAGGGCTATGTATTTATATTTCTACTCATTATGAAAGATTTGTTGTGTCTAGCCTCCACTTAATAGCGTGTTTCTATGTTTTACAGCTAATAAGAAAAAGGTGTCTGTTCATATGACACTTAATAGAAGGTGAGCCACTGTTTAACAAACAATTAAATGATTTACAACAGGACAAAACAGAAGCATATGTGTAGTGAGAAAAAGACTAGGAACCTGTCACCACGGTTAAGTTAGCCTCATATTCCATATTCAGTTTTCTGGCTTTAATAACTTTACTGAAGGTGGGCATTTTTAATGACAGAATTGTGATGTCCAGTACACAGACATCGATGCACACCGATTATTTTTGAGCTTAAAACCTTTTTGTGATTTGTGCCAAATTGTGTTAATAGCTAATATAATAGGTCCTGTCAGCTGTAATGACATGGTGGTTTAGTATTTTGGGCTCATGGCAACTGTTGCACACCCCTTTGTTTCCCATATTACTTTACATACAAATTTTAATTAATTTTTTAATGCTCGATTGTATCCGTATAATGTGCAATGGGACAATACATGAATGGGTTAATAACTTTAAAACTAGACAAGACAGTCACATCTCGTGAAGTGTGCTTTGATCAGTGGACAACAGGGAACAATGCACACCCCTTGGGTTTTCAGAATAACTTTCTCTCTAACAGTTATTAATTAATACATTGTATGCATATTATATGCAATTGCTCCATTTCATACATATTAACAGAGCCCCTCACGATTCGCGCGCCAATGTCGTACGGATCATCCAGGCAAGCTGGCATTGTCTTCGGAGAAACTGTAGTTGGAGGGGCGGTGCTCATATAGGGCTGACTTACGCAGAAACCTCGACTTAACCAAGAACAAAAACTGCTCGGAGCAGTTTTGAGACTTAGCGTAAATTGCCATGGCAGCATGCCTCAAGTAAAACCTACCCACCTTTCGTAGTACAGGTTAATCGCGAAGTTATACCACATGTCATCAAGTTACTTGCAAAGTTACCCCGATAAGCCAGTTACCCCGCTTCGTAGTACAGGCCACAGGCCTGGGACTCCCCTGTTGTGAAACTCAGCGTTGTGTCTTCTAGGGATGCAACGGTACTCTGTAAAATACCGGACCGTTCGGTACGCGCTGCACGGTCCGGTACGCCCTTGTGTACCGCGGTATTTCATTTTTGCACTTCCTTTTGAAAATGGCGATTAATGCTTATCAGGCTCCAGTTAAACAGTAAGCGTCAATGAGCGAAAGCCCTCCACCGTGAGTTAATGTCCAATCACTGTTGTGGCTCCATCCACTCGCCCTCTCACACTGACGTAACTGGAGCTGAGCTCGCAGCTCGGTACGCAGACGCAGAAAAAAAGAAAAACAAACAAGTATGGCCAGCACTAGCGGAACAGTTGAGAGGCAGAAGTTTGAAGAAGCACCGGCTTCGTACAAATGTCCAGTATGGATTTTTTTCGGGTTCGCTGTAGAATACAACGACCAGGGAGTCAAAACAGTTAATAGAAATGTCACTGTTTGTAAACATTGCCTAACACGTGTCCCATACGCTAATGGAAACAGGAGCAATATGGCTAAGCATCTCAAGAGTAGTCATGCTGATATAACGGTTCCTGAACGGAGGACAGACGAAAAGGTAACTGCAGGTAAACAAGTGTCTATCGAAAAAGCTTTTCAACAGACATACCCTGCTACATCCGATAAACATAAGAAAATAACCCGTGCAGTGGGAACGTTCATTGCTAAAGCTTTGCAACCCTTTTCTGTTGTCGAAGATGCGGGGTTTTGACACTTAATTAAAACGCTTGACCCACGTTATGTTGTGCCCTGCCGTACACATTTCAGCGACGTTATAATTCCCGAGCTCTATGACAAAGCGCGCAAAGCCATCGAAAACGATTTGGCTCAAGCACAGAGCCTCGAGTGGAATATAGAGTGTTTAGAGCACTTTAAGAGGCACTTTAACATTTTTAAAGTGTTTTTGTTTACATTTTGTAAGTTTGAATTTTATACATGTATAGATATTTTATACATAAATAAGAGGCAGTTTATTATTTGTTTTCTTGTGTTATTTGTAGTGTTGTATTTAAACCGAACCGAAACCGTGGCCCAAATACCGAGGTACATACCGTACCGTGGGATACCTGCACCGTTGCACCCCTAGTGTCTTCGTATGTTGATGAGATCACGTGGCCCCAGCATGGTGAGAGAGGTGCTGACCCAGGTGAGGCACAGCAGCAAAAACTGCGGTGACAGTCTGACTTCAGGTGTTCTGACCCAGCAGGCAGTACAATATGATGGGAAAGGTAGGTGATGGTGAAACATTCTGCAGGTGAATATGACTTAAACAACAAAATAAAACTAAAGACTTGCTTGTAGGCCTAAATCTTAAAAGAAAGAAGTTTTTACTTTAAAAAAAATAGCAAAGCAAATAACAAACACACCCTGGACTGTATTAAAGATCCTTCCTCACTTTCCATTAAGAATAAGAACGAGCTGGCAATTACTCTCCCTTCATATTCAGAAGAGAGTTTGCTTTTACGCACAAAGTTTCCAATAATTACTTTTCAATGTTGGCTCCATCAAACGTGGGCAAATACATTTAAGCAAAATCTTTTAAATGAACCAAATAAACATCCACCATTCATTACCAAACATGCTTCAACATATAAATGTACAGACGGCTCAGTTTTATTCCCCTAAAAGTCGGACGAGCCAGGAGACATTTTAGCTTCTGAAACACACGCAAAAGAAAGTTTGTTTCATGTGCAGCAGCTTACAAACGCAAGCAGGTTAGCAATAAAAGCCCTGCTGTGGTCTGGAAGCATGATGAGCCCAGAAAATATGAAAAACGGCTAAATGATATGAAATTAAAAAGCAAAATGATCTTATTCACCATTCTAAGTTGTTAAATCAGATTTTACCGATGAAAAGAAGTTAGAAACAATGTTGTTAGAAACAAACATTCATCTCAAACTGTACCTGCTGCAAACGTTTTTTCCCATTGTGAATTTTTATACCAGTGCACCAATGCGAATCGGTCAGTCTTACCATCCCTAGTGTGGACTGACAGGGATTTAAAAAGGTTGTGGTACAAACTGGCTTGAAAAGAGTTAAGAACAGAGAATATTAGCTGGGAGGTTTGAAGCGGCGAATAGTTTTGCGTACTTACATAATTATTAGTCAAGCAATTCTAAGACAAGGGAGGGATCATTCTTCTTCAGGGAGTCAAAAAAAGCTTTTTCAGCTCATCACTGTTCAACACCTCATACAGCCTCCTCATCCTCTCCTGGCTGGTACTGGCAGCACGTATGTTACTGTACTTTTCCCTGCTGATATGCTCATGGAGGTCGTCCAGTATGGGGTCAATCAGTGACACTTTTTGGATGATGGCTTTCCTGTGTTGGTCTACAAACGCCACACCTGAATGACAAGAGGCCACTGGAGAACGACCTGAAATAAACAGTTTATACAACAAAGCCGTTATTCATTTAAAAGGAATCAGTTTGTTAATATGCCAAGATGAAGGATTGGGACAAGTTGTAGTATGGAGCTGTCACTGTGAATTTCAAAACAGGAACAAATTGTTTGTAAATGATACAATTATCTTGTAATTAGCATTGACAATATGCCTATTGATAAATTAAACGTCTCAAAAGTAAATCATTCACCCTAAATAGATTCATAGGTGATGATTAGTATTCATTATGGAAAGGCTTCTGTAGCCCCACCTGTCATGATCCGCTCGTCTGCTCCTCCTGTGTGCCACGTCCCCTCATTGACCCCGTGTGGATTCCCCGTGTTCAACAGCTCTTTCTGATTGTTGTCATTAGTCCAGGGTATTTAGTCTGCATTTCCGTTCGTTTCCCGAGTCCGGTCATTGTACCGTTGTGTGAAACCATAATTATAGTAACATAATTATCATTACTATAACTGGGACTCCTGGCAGTCAGATTTATTAGGGTTAGGGTTAGCAAACTTGTGCTAATGCTAACTGGGACTCCTGGCAGTCAGATTTATTAGGGCCAGCTGATGGGTTCCACAAGTCCCGACGTGATCTGAGCCACAGATACAGATAAATCGTCTGACAACAAGCCAGTGAAGTCAAACAGCCTGCGGGGCCAGACGCCCCATCTGGGCACAGGATCCCAAAACAGAACATAGGCTTTTATTTCCTGACTTTGACTCACTATTGGGAAAATAGTGATAAATCAGCCTTCCCTCTGAGAGTTACCCCAAAACACGTCATTTTAGTGCACTGTCTTTCACACGCTGTTCTGTTAACCATGTCCCCAATGGGGAAGCCAGACTTTCCCAGAATGGCAGCTCCTCACTGTAACATGCATTAAGAGACTGAATAGTGCCCCTTTTCCAGGTAGATCTTTCTAGATGGTGGATTACATCATTTTTGACATCATTTGTCGTGTTTCCCTGAAGGTACCATCAGTCTACCAAAGAAAGAGATCAGTCTTCCAAAACAAAGACCTGAGTGCCTGTCCTCTCCTCCCTCCCTGCGGAATACTAATGGTAGCTGCTTCTTGGCAACCGAGGTTGTACCATGAGCACATATATGGGGGTGGCTTGGTGTTTTTTCTCAGAAGGCTTAGCTTATGCTGGAGAGCATCCTGCCTGGATGCCAGCCGCTGCGATGGTCCCTGCCTTCTTCTGGGCTCTCCTGCTGTCTGTGGCTCGTTCTGCGCAGTCGCAGGAGATAAGCATTCCTCTGCCGGGTCGGGGGTCAGGGGTCAGGGGTCCACAAGGCCCTCCCTGCACTCCGGCTTCCCTTTCAGATGAGCTCTTAATTAAACAGCCTTGTGTGAGATTTAAATAAACAACATTCATTAATTTTGATTGACAAGCAGCAGACACTGTTTGAGAGCAGGATCACTGGTCCATGTAATGTGTACATTTGAGGCTCGGCATTGATTAAGAAAAAGATCAAATGGATCTCAGGAGGAAATTCTTTTGAAAGCAGCACAGACAAACATGCATGTAGTGCATCAGCTGTAAATAACAAACAGAAACTTGCTTCATGCCACACCCAGCAAACACCCAAAGTACACAAATAGGAAGCTGAAAAACAGAACAATAATCATAGCATCATAAATTAGTGATGGAAAATAAAATAGTGATGTGCAATGAAAAAACAGAGAGCCTTGGATTTTTGATGAAAAATGGATGTTCCAAAGGTATAGGACTAAACTGAAAAAAAGGTTAAAAATAGCAAAATTGAAAACAAAAAGGATAACGTAAATGTAATGTAGTTCGTGCAAATGTGATTCTGTCCTGAAGCAATTAAAGATATTTGTTGCAAAATCAGCATTTCAAACCTTTCATATTGCTCTTTATTTGCTATCATTTTCTACAATGAAAGTCGACTTTAAAAGCTAGGTTTGCTCAGAAGGTGGCGCTGTTGCCACTCAAGTCCATTCAAGTCAAGTCGAGTGGAATTTACTGTCGTGCCAGCTACATGCAAGTATACGGTGGTAAGAGACATCGTTTCCCCAGGACCACGGTGCAGCCTAAGACACATGGAGGCTGTATGTTCACAATTACAGGGGTAAATTGCAGATTAAGTACACGAATGCAAACATGGGGGTTGGTCACGGACCACACATAGTGCACATGCCACGATAGGAGGGCAGACATACAGTATATACATGAATAGGGTGAATGGAATGATGTATGTGGACTTTCATGGAATATAAACTTTACTTAAAACCCCTGTTCTGGCAAGCTGCACTGTAGATCGTCCATCTTTCCAGCATCCCTCACCATAACCGTATCAGTACCCAGTCCGCCCAGTACACCCACCAGCATCCTGAAATATCAGGCGAAACATCAACACAAGCAGATGGCTTCCATATTAATGAAATGGGAGCAGTAACAGCTGTGGTCAGCAGAGGGCGCTCAGCTCAGAGCAGCGAGCTTCATGGGAGGAGGGCAGAGTGTGTGTCCCTGTGCCTGAGAGTGTGTATGTGAATGTGTGTGTGTGTCCCTGTGCCTGAGAGTGTGTATCTGAATGTGTCACTGTGCCTGACAGTGGTGTATGTGAATGTGTGTGTGTGTGTGTGTGTGTGTGTACGGATTTGTATTCACCGCGTTGTGAGGGACAAATATCCCAGCAAAGTGTCAAAACCTGTTACTTTTTAGCTTGTGGGAACATTTCTCAGCTCTACACAATGTAATCTTCAATTTTATAAAAATCTGTGAATGCAATCAAACAATGAAATTACCCAAAAGTCTTGTATTTTGTTTGGTTTCTTATGGTTCAGGTTAGAGCTGGGTAAAAGATACTGTTATCTTAGTTAGGATTAGGGATATGCCCAGAGAAATGACAGGACAGTTTACATGCGTGTTACATGTGTCACAGTAACTGGACACAACTGTGATAATTTGTATGCTTTTGTGTCACCAGAGGGATAAATATTCCTGTTTGCATGTGTGTCGCTGTCTGTAAGTATATCACAGATGTGAGAGAAATGCTTGTGCATATAGGCTGTAAACCCTCATGCTCATGCATTTTAGTCTCTGTAAGTGTTACGTTCCGGCTGCTGTCAGACGCAGCATAAACGCACTCAGACCCAGGATGGCTCGATTGTCAGGGGTCATTTATTAACAAAGAGCACAAACAGGAGAGAACATAACAGAAAAGGACAATGAAACACTGATGCAGAGCCGAAGCCGCCGTGGTGGCTGCCACAGGATCGATTCCTCTCCCCTTAGCCGGGAACCCACCTTATACACCCACCCCCAGGGGAACAGGTGCATCACATCTAAATTAGACAGGGGGGAGAGAAACAAACAAGCGGCCAGCAGAGGCAGCAGCACAGAATGTGGCGCTCGTCACTAGAGGGAGTGAGAATCCACCTTTCCATTGTTTTCAGGGGTATATCTGTATTGCTGCAATGCCACTGTGAGTGTATTGGGGGTCACATTGTAGCTGACAGTCTCAATTCTAAATTGTGTGGAGTGAAAAAGGAACTTAACAAGTCATACCTGTCAGGCACAAACAAACAGGTAAGTTGGTACTATAACATGTATATAGTTAATATACAGCGAGCATTAATACAATCAATACATGAACATACACACACACACACATCAGGATTCCTAATGAAACAGAATGTATGTTTTTTTCTGGTAATTGGTAATTATTGCATCATTGCTGATCAGGTGATTTTTTTGCTCACAAAATTTGATCACAAAATTCTAGTTGTAATATTAACGTAATTTATTAAGATTTTATGTTATTTATGTTTACTAAGTTATCATATGTTTAATATGATTATATTATTTATCTTTACTCAGTTACCTCAGGACCGTTGTAGGTTCTGAGTTAATAAAATGTCTGCTGCCCCCTGCTAGCCAAAGCATCACCGCTGCGATATCAGGCTGCTGTGCTCAGTCACCAGAGAGCGCGTATTAAGTGTGTTACTCGGTTACGCTCTGAGCAGCGCTGAACTGGGACATTGATAGGATAGAATAGAACATAAGAAATTTACAAACGAGAGGAGGCCATTCGGCCCATCAAGCTCGTTTGGGGAGAACTTAACTAATAGCTCAGAGTTGTTAAAATCTTATCTAGCTCTGATTTAAAGGAACCTATGGTTTTAGCTTCTGCTACACTAGCAGGAAGACTATTCCATACTCTGACTACACGCTGTGTAAAGAAGTGCTTCCTCAAATTTGTTTTAAAATGTTCTCCCGCTAATTTCCACTTATGGCCACGAGTTCTGGTATTTAGACTAATATTGAAATAGTCATTTGGCTGAACAGCATCCAGACCCGTTAGAATCTTATAGACCTGAATCATATCCCCCCTTAGTCTCCTTTGCTCAAGGCTGAACAGATTCAGTTCCGCTAACCTCTCCTCATAAGACATTCCTCTAAGACCAGGAATCATTCTCATAGCTCTTCGTTGCACCTTTTCTAAGGCAGCAATGACCTTCTTGAGGTATGGTGACCAAACCTGCACACAGTATTCTAGGTGGGGTCTTACCAAGGAATTATATAAGTGTAACATCACCTCCCTTGACTTAAACTCCACACATCTAGAGATATAACCCAACATTCTGTTGGCCTTTTTTATTGCTTCCCCACACTGGCGAGAGTGGGACATGGAAGCATCAACATACATGCCGAGATCTTTCTCATAATCAGCTACCTTTATTTCAGTGGAACCCATAAAATATCTGTACTTTATATTTCTGCTCCCTGCATGGATTACCTTACATTTATCTGTGTTAAATTTCATCTGCCAAGTATCAGCCCATTCGCTAATTAAATCCAGATCCCGTTGAAGCCTCTCTGCTGCTAGATCAGTATCTGCTACACCGCCCACCTTGGTGTCGTCTGCAAATTTAACCAGTTTACTGTATGTATTTGTGTCAATATCATTCATGTAAATTAGGAACAATAGTGGTCCTAAAATTGAACCCTGCGGTACCCCACTATGAACAGAGGCCCACTGTGACATTGTGCCTCTAATAACTACTCGCTGCTTCCTGTCAGTTAGCCAGTTTTCGATCCAAGCTGCTACAGTTCCTAAAATCCCTGCAGCTTTAAGCTTTAGCAAGAGCCGTTTGTGGGGGCCTTCTGGAAATCTAGGAAGCCTTTATTGTCAGTGTACAGGTAGGAAATACAATATATAGACAGAAATATATAAAATATTCCTATAGAGGGGAGGGGAAATGCTCCCCCTAGTCATCAGGCTTACATTTCATTACATTTTATTTTATTCAGAATCAGAATTCACTCTATTGGTACAACTGCATGTACTATGATTTTGTTTTGCCAGTTTTGGTGCATCATTCACAGACAACACAGAACATAAGTCAGAGAAAAACAGAAATTTTGCATGGGTTTGGCAAGCTGAACAAACATTCATTTATTTTTGTCTGACATACGTCACACTTCAGACAGAGTAAAAATGGTTATACTGGTTAAAAAAGCAGAGATTTTACCTTTTTGCCACGGAGAAGCAGCGGCATGTGACACTCTGATGAGGTAAAAATGATTCCTCCAGCACACAGTGAGCTATCCCAGCATGCACAGGGACACGGAGGAGTTTTTATGAACCTGAAACCCTGGATAGAGGGGCTCAGTGAATGAGAAGGTGAATCTGTACAGGGGGGTCAGTCCATCAGAGGAGACTCTGTAGAAGGACAGAGCACCAGCCCCCCAGTCCAGATACACTCCTACTCTGCGGGAGCCTGAGGGCTCTTTGGGTATGTCAATGTATTTATTATTGTGCCAGACAGAGTAACTGTCAGGATTACAGTACAGACTCCATGACTTGTCATTGACTCCAAGCTGACAGTCCCTCCCTCCTTTCCTCCCGATCCCTTTATAAGTCACTCCTATCCAGGCTCCATATCTTCCATCCCACTCAGCCTCCCAGTAACAGCGGTCAGTCAGACTCTCTCTGCACAGAACTTGGGGCCGGCGGTCAAATCTCTCTGGATGATCAGGATATGGCTGCTCCTCCCACACATGTGTCACCTTCCTGTTCCCCCCTGACAGAGACAGCTCTCTGTTTGCTGTGTTGGGGTCCAGCGTCAGCTGGCAGGAGTCTAGGCAGAAGGAAGAGCGATTAATCCCATCACGAAGCCTAGCATCTTCATCATTATCAGCGCTGAGACACGCTGGGGATCGAACTGCACTTTAGCCTGCGCTCTATTATTCTGTACGATACATAAAATATAAAACAGCACAGCGTCACCATAACGAAGCAGGAATTCAAGTATGTGAAATAGCTCAGGAAATGTCGGACGCCGGCGGGAAGACGCGCTGAAATGCTGCGCGTGTTAAACTAATATGCTTAATTACAGGTAAATAAAATTACAAACAAAATTCATTAAACATATTAACCATAAAATTATACCACTAAAAGTGAGTTTGTCTTTCCGCCTCAATATGAACTTCTTTCAAACCACTTTGGACACACACCTCTCTCCAGCAGCGTGCGGACGCTGACGCATCTAGGCTGGTTCCCCGCAAATCGCAACACTTCATCGGTCAAGCTGTGTACTGTGCACATGCGCATGTGTCCTATTTAAGTATTATTATTAGTAAATTCTTATTCTGATATTCCCTGCACACGTACCACAGCAGTGATGTCTATTTATGTCTCCCTACGTTTTACAAATTCAGATAAGTGAATATACAGTTCACAGGGTTGCCAACTTTAATCAACTGGCTGGCGTGAGTCTGCACACACATGCATACGCATTTATAAGTATGTAACAGGTTTATTGGGGTGGCAGTATGGTGACGTTTTGTTAGGGGATAAAAAGCTCATGTAAATGTGAAAGACCAGGAGGCAGCGGGAGAGAGAAAGAGATGCTCCCCTAGCAGTAGAAAATTAAACACAATAAAACAGACTCCACCTCATACAGGGAGAGAGAAGCGTGTGTGTAAACAGACTCACAGTGTAAGAATTCTGCTCTGGTCCTGGGCACTAATACCGGTAGGTTGGTGTCTTTGGTAACTAGAAGGAGACAGAGAGAAACAGGGATGTGAGTAAAAGGAATTTACTTGTGGGAGATGGACTTCACTCACTGTGGAGATAACAGCAGTAGGGTATTATCATTATGAGGGACAATAACAGGCATTTTAACAAACTGCAAATCATGGTAAGTTACACATAGTACAGATTTTTGGTTCCTATAATGTAGAAGAAACATGTTTCATGTGATCTGGGTTTTGCAGCCAGTAGAATGTGAAGCTCTTTCACCAGTTATCACAGAGATTTAACCTTATTGAAAACAAACTGACTTGGTCACACAAATGTGAGGCTGACTGTACTGCATACTCTCTCTGCATGGTCTACATCAGGGGTGGCCAGTCTTACCCGCAAAGGGCCAACGTCTATGCAGGTCTTTAGGATAACCTTTAGGTCAGCTGTTCAACCCCAGGCGTGAGGACTCTTCAGCCAATCAGTCCTCTAATTAGTAATCCGGCAAAAGCCCACAGACAGCAGCCCTTTCTGGATAAGATTGACCACCCCTGGTCTATAGTAACATGATCAGATTAGAAAATGTATTAACCTGCATGATGGATCTTTGCCATTTTCTTTCTGCAAACATTCTCCAGTTGATCTTTCAGTTCAGAAACCACCTTCCTGAAATTCCCAAAATCAGATCTTGGACTGACAGAGATTCTGGGTCCAAATCCAGCTTCACGGGTGACAGGAAGACCCTGGCGCCTCTACAGACACACAGTTTGATTAAACAGATTCATCAATACAAATGTGTATTGCAATCTATTTATCAGGACCTTTAACATCTGACAAATGACAGACTAGCTGAAATACAAATGACAATATGCATCTGTTATGATCTGGCTCAAAACCGTAACAAAAAGGAAAAAAAAGAAAATCCAAGAGAAGACACTGGACCCAAGCTTACCAGATAATTAAAGAATTTAAAAAGAATAAAAGAAAAAGAATGCTACACAACATATATAACGCATGGTTGTCAGTAGTGTCAGTAAGGCAGGCATGCAATGTTCATGTAGTGTAGAATAAATACAGAAAATGAACCCCAAACGAGCTTGATGGGCCGAATGGCCTCCTCTCGTTTGTAAATTTCTTATGTTCTTATGTTCTTATGAAAATGAAATACAAAAATAAAACCATAACAAAAGCCAAACAAATGGCAACATGCAACAGGCGCCTGAGCACGAGCCCCATTTTCCCCAAAGCCTGGCCATTTTAAAAGGGAACAAATCAGCTACAGCCTTAACAAGCATCGGGTGTAACTGGCTCAGAGTCATGACAATGAAAATTGCCAACACTTGATGACCAATCCACAACCCACACTCAAGGTCGTCACAGCATCCATTTGAATATTCTGGTTTTCTTATTGCCACAGTAGCTGTTCTGTTACCTGGAGGAAATGGATGTGATCCTCTGTGTGTGAAAGCTGCTCCAGCTCAGAGTGTCTCCTCTTTAGTTCATCGATCTCCTGCTTCAGTCTCTCCATGTCTCCTTCAGCCTGACTCACTGCAGCCTTCTCCTGATCTCTGATCAGCTTTGTCACCTCAGAGCGTCTTCTCCCAATGGAACAGATCATCTCAGTGAAGATCCTCTCGCTGTCCTCCACTGCTGACTGTGCTGATCTCTGTTGGTGACACAGGGAGCAGAGGACAGTAAATTACAATTGGCCCCTTTTGAGACTCCAGAGAGCCTCATCGTACAATAGAGATGTGAGCTGACAGGAGGTATATAAACAGCACAGGGCTGGGGTTTGGAGCGTCACGGTGCTGGATGCCTCAGGTACTGAAACCCAGCCAGCACTGACTGGAAATGATCACTGTAAATCTGTATTATATTCAAAGTGATATTTTAAAAGATGTATTTATTTATTTATTTATTTTTCATATCCTTTGTAACCAGTTGCACAGTCAAAAGAGTGGTTCAGGATACATGTCACTGCATGTTGTAACTGTATGACTGTGCATGTGACAATTAAAGAATCGTGAATCGCTCATTAAGCTCATACACTGTCAGCTGCAGGGATTTGGCAGAGACTGGTGGCTGTGGGGCAGGTTGGTTTCCACCATTAGGTCTCAGTTTAATAGGTGACTTTCTTGGTGTTTATATGCACAACTTTGTGAAAAGTTGCATTTTTCTCAAATGGGCCTTTTATGGTATTTTTTAAATAAACAAGCTACTTCTGCTGCAGCACTTGGTTAAACTCTGTTATCTAGCAACTTCATCCCATTCAACCTCTGACCCAGAATAACCCACAGCAGCATTAATTTGATTAATCCCCACAAGTCTGTAAATCTGCAATATGTTGAATCTGAAAGATTCAATATGATCACAAGCCAGCTGTTATCTTCTCTTCAGGTCCATACTCACTGTGATAGAGGCCACAGCCTCTCTCAGCTCCTGCAGCTCCTTCTTTCTCATCTGAATTCTCTGCCGAAATTCCCTCAGTGTTTTACCCATTTGTTTCTACAGATAGGAAACAAGATGACAAAACAAGTTTGTTTCATTAGCTGAGATCACATTCATTAATCATCCTGTCCAGGGTGGAGCCCAGCCTTGGGCCCTATGCTGCCTGGGAAAGGCTCCAGGCACTCCCCCTGAGCCTGACCTGGGTTACTGGTTAGGAGATGGATGGATGGATGGATGGAAATCATAATAGGTAGGATACAATGACCATGTGAACACGTGACCATGGTCATACGAAGCTTCGTTCTGCACTCAAGCACGTGACTGCTTTGGAAATTGAACATGAGGCGCAAATCTCATTAGCGGTTTCAAACGTGTTATAGAGCACATATATCAGCACAGACACACTGCAGCATAAGTTTTGGAGCTATGGAACCAGAAAGGAAAGAGGTCGTTCTGAAGTTTGGCTGCACTTCAAACTTGTATCAACAAATAAGGTTCGCCGGTTGGTAAATTGGAATATATATGTGTGTGTGTGTGTGTGTGTGTGTAACAGTATTGATGCTGTTATTTGTGGATTGGCCTGGTCCAGGTGGAATGTTTGCAGTGCAGTCATCAGCTAACCTATAGTAAGAACACCTCAACAATGTTGAGACATTTCTGTGCTAAGCATGAAAATGTCCAGAATGTTCTATCCACCAGTCAGTCTACAAGAAGTCCATCCATCACCATAACCGCTTAATTCCAACTGGGGTCACGGGGGGGGGGGGACCAGAGCCTATCGCAGTCACCAGCCCAGGGCAGTCACCCACCCACACACACAGCCAGCCACACTCACAGGGCCAATTTAGACTCAGCATTCAACCTGCCCTGCAAGCTTTTCAACCATGGGAGGAAACCAGAGCCCCCAGTGGAAACCTACTCGAACAAGGGGAGAGCATGTCAACTGCACAAAGAAACAACCCAGGACCAAACCCAAGACCTTCCAGCTGTGAGGCAGCAGTGCTAACCACTGCACCACTGCACAAGACAAAATCCAGTCATTTAAAATTAACTTTATATTTATATGAGTACTTCTGGCCTGACCTGTATCTCCGCCCTTCCTGCAGCAGCTGAGACTGTATCATGGCCTCTGTGTTCATCCATCAAACAGGGATAACAGATACACTGCTGGTCGGTACGGCAGTAGACCTCCAGGGGTTTGTCATGGTGGGAACAGACCTTGTCCTGCAGACGTCCAGTGGCAACAGTCAGCTTGTGCTTCTTAAAAGCTGGAGACTCACAGTGAGGCTGGAGGTGAGTTTCACAGTAAGAGGCCAGACACACCAGGCAGGACCTGACAGCTTTGTGTTTTCTCCCAGTACAGACGTCACACTCCACATCTCCAGGTCCAGCATAATGGTCAGCAGGAGTAGTTGTCTGTAATCCAGTCTTCTTCAGTTTCTCCACCATTTCAGCCAGTATGGTGTTTCTGCCCAGAACAGGTCTGGGTATGAAGGTCTGTCTGCACTGGGGGCAGCTGTAAACTCCAAGATAATCCTCCAGATTCCAGCAGCTCTTAATGCAGCTCATGCAGTAACTGTGTCCACAGGGAATAGTCACTGGATCCTTCAGTAGATCCAGACAGATTGGGCAGCTGAACTGGTTCTGATCCACTGCGACATTTTTTTTCTGCCATTTTACCACGAGCTCTGAAAGGATTCAGTTTCGTTTTCTCTCACAGTCG
This sequence comes from Paramormyrops kingsleyae, assembly GCF_048594095.1. Classification (NCBI taxonomy): domain Eukaryota; kingdom Metazoa; phylum Chordata; class Actinopteri; order Osteoglossiformes; family Mormyridae; genus Paramormyrops; species Paramormyrops kingsleyae. The sequence goes on along the minus strand of NC_132800.1, from coordinate 25,825,763 downwards.
TCTGTGTGTGAGAGTGGGAGGAACTTCCTGCTTCTCAGGCTGCAGTAGGTGTGGTTCTGGACTGAGGCCAGACTGAGAAGAGCAGACTGGGCAAACAGTGGAGCTGGAGTTTATAACTAAAACAGTACAGTATGCAAACTATACACACAACAGTTATTTATTTAGCTTTTATGAGAATATCTGTTACTGACATTGTTTTTTTTTTGTAAAAAAAAAAAAAAGCTGTAATCCAACTCTTTGATTTTGTACAGTAGATAGAAATTAGGTAGAAAGTTTTAAGGGCAGTTATACTGAGAATGAATTTCTGTGTCTGTTTAGAAACGTGTTTGTGATCATGTGGTTTCAGGTGAAACATGCAGGTATGTGCAATTATAGACAGACTGTGTCAGGATTAGACAGAACAAGCTTTGACTAGTGCTGTCAGATTTGTTTCTTACATTAGTCTATATATAATATTCATGAAAATAAAGGGCGTAGCACATAAATGCCATATTTAATTCTCTCAGTGTGTTTGTGCTGGGAGTGTATTTGCATTAGGAAGGAGAGTCAGGTGACCAGGTTCAGAGTGATAATTTTTCGCACACAAAATTTTTCTGGAATATAATAATGGAAATTTATCCTAGAAATTCATTGAACACTATTAAGTAAAAGTCTTACATTTAAGCCAAAAGTTTCCGCCATCCTCAGGAACAGA